>NC_060879.1:42158936-42459262 GCF_021901495.1 Neodiprion virginianus
GTGCCCCCTCCCTTACATTCTGCAACGTGGGTCCCTTCGGCAGTTGCCACCCCTCGGCGAATGGTGGAATTATTTAGTATTAGCCGTGCATAGACTGTGGGCATAGACTATGTGCCCACCGTGAAACCGCCCCGCCTAAACATCGCGTTAACCGGTGATTTACAACCATTTCCCCCCGCGATCTCCCCATTTGCTCTGCTACCGTTTCATTCTTTATTAGCCCTGTTCAACCCTTCCTGGGCCGGCCTCGGCTGCTGCTCCAGATCTAGTTATGCTGACATTGTTGAGCCCTGGGTTATGGGTATAATCCGGAAGGGTTCGCGCACCTATTAAGCATGTACGGCTTCGACCCACCTATGGATCCATCTTCTCCGTATGCTAATATCCGGCTGTCTATCTACCTGCCCTCAACGCGCCCAGAGGGAGACGCAGGCTCCGCTTTGACATCTTCCCGATCCCATCTCTCTCCTGTCTTTGTGCGCGTAAGCTTTGCGGAGCGAGCCTTCTTTAGATCGGCGAGAACTTTGTCCAGTGCTACCTTTTGAACTTGATGTACTTCCAAATTTCTCTTCACGGACAGTATATCTACCAAACTCTCTCCGGCGATCCGATCCATGCTGAATATGATTCACTCTTTCAGAATCTTCACTTCCAGCGTTTCCTCAGCGGGATCGGGATATCGAGATATTTTTTGTTTGTCTTACGGCCTTTGAATTACGGTCAGGGTATAATCCAAATTGAAGAAACATGAATCAACTGGTGCAGAGATTGCAGCCGCAATTGAGACGTCCTGACCGGACGGCTTGATAAATATATGAAACGCTTCACCCTCTGAATTGGCAAGCTCGGATTGGGGTTTGCAAAAGAAGGTGGGGAACGGCTGGTCGTTGGCGTCACGAGTCGAGGGCACAAAAGCCTTAGAAAGTTCCTTGATCGTGGCACCGTGAGTGCGAGCGCTGCGCAGCACGGAGCGTGGTAACGACTCTATCCATCGGGCAAGATCAGAGGAAAGCCATCCGAGCGGTACCTTTGTATCATTTAATATTTAAAAACAAGCTATAAATATGTCGACGCCCAGGCCCCTGCAAAGGCCCAAACTCAGCCCCGGACCCGTAGGAGGTGTCGAGATCTCCATATCGGTCCTTCTCCAGTCCTCCGTTAAATACCACCTTCGAGAGAGATTCTCTTCGTTCTTTCAAAGCCGGGGGGATATATCCGTCGAGGAAAGGATTAGCGCGTTTCGTCGTGTGGATTGTGCCCGCAGTAGGTAGACGTGCGTGTGCAGGAGATGGACTCGTGCACACCGAAGTGTAGAAATACCCTCCGGTTCGGGAATGAAGGTGTTAACGGCTCGCGGTATTTAAAGGTCGATTTAATACCTGCTCGTGTTGGTGCGCAACGAGATATTCCTGCACACTCTTCTACGATACTCGCCCACATTAGTGTGCGTATATTTATTTATTCACGTAGGAAATTCTCGGCTCGTCAGTTATCACGGTGAATTATTTTCCACCTATTTGGGTAATCATCAAATTTTATTCCACGGCTGCCCCACTCCGAGACCCCGAACTTTGGAAATACGTTGTAACTTTTCTCTTCTTGTCGCAGCAGAGGAATGTCTCACAGTTCCGCCCGCTAATCGCGTAGCTTGGAAATCTTTTCATATCAACACGGAATTTCTCGGCACTGAAACATTTCTTGTTTCACATCGTCCCGAACACTGCAAGCTCGTTCGTTTATCCAATCACGATTCTGGAGCTCCTGTTCCCGCAATGCGGGACACGATACTTTTGGGCTTCGCGGGTAGAGTCCAACATCGCGGCACAGCACCGGCGATCATGTAGTTCAGGGACGGTGATCCTTGGTCTCGGTAGCTTATGGGAGTCAGCCCACCTGCGTTGACCGGCACGAGCATGACGGTACGATCCCCGCCTCAATAAATACACCCTTCAATCCACATTGTGTATAGCTGTACCTAAGACACCAGATACACCGCGCAATGACGAGTGATATTCGCCGTATATACATATGACTATATATTAATGGCTAATGTCGAGGTCCGAATTACACCCCTGTGTCATGTGCGAGTACCCGGAGTTCACGTGAGGCTTCCTTTGCTGCCACATCGGGGCTCAGCGCGACATTTACACACCTGCAATACGGTTCGCGGATCATTTGCATTATCGATGAAACGACCGCGTAGGTTGTACCCGGGGCATGCTAAGGAGATGGAGTTTTTCTTTTCGCGTCTATAACAGAGTGGGTAAAATTCCGTGCCTACGAACGTCAACGTCAAAGAAAACCTAGTCGACGTATACTGAACAATTTCCGTCGATGCACGCGAAACGTATAGACAGTTACGGCAACGATTTGACTACGTATCTTCTTTGGTTTTTGACTTTTTCCGATAACGATGTTTCGACATGGAAATTATTCGGAATCGAAGCTGAATCACTTCGTTGTGCAGGAAAGTTCGACTATTTTCAAACAGACAAAGTCGTATAACATCAAGAGCTCCCTAATTTCTTTGTGAATGTCAGACAATTAACCTTTCACCGGTAATTAAGAAAGGTCGATGTTACATATTTTGCATTTAACGCGGGTATGCTTGAGTGTAAAGTTTTACCGGGGTGTTTAGGCTTGTTTCTTTATTTTCCCAGCACGCCTGCAGCCTGTTCTGGCTTTGTGCAGGCAGATTGAAATATAACCGTGTAGGTACAGTGCCTAATCGAACATCCACACAGGTCTGGCACGAACAGCCTGCGCAGAACTCTTCGGGAACGTAGTTTGCGTATACGAATTATTGATGGGGTCGTATCACGATAGCCCGATAATTTACTACGTTCAGTGCAGTGCACTAAAAAGGCGATTTGTATTTCGTAATGCGGTATCGTAGTCGGGTTTGTAGAAAATCTTAAGATACTTTCAAACGTGAAGAGTACATGGAACAAAAAGATTGAGGTACATTTTGGCCCAGTTGGTTCAACTTTGAAGAGCAATGATTATCGTCTCAAATTTTACGACTACGAGACAAAATTTACACTCGCTCTTACATACGTACTGTGCACACCAGGGTGGTTAATTTAAAAAAAAAAATTTTCCGCTCCAAAAATTTGTGACAAGTACTAAAAAAAAATAATGGTCGTGAAACCTGGAGGTGGAAGGCAAATATTTGGAGGTCAACCAATTATTGTAATATTATTTATTTATTTTTATGTCTACACCTTACGGACTTGTACGTATATTATTTTTTTTTATCGTAGTCCAATTGATCGTTCACGAACCAACATCAAACTGCGCCCAACAATTCCGCAGTTGGCTGTTCTCGTCTTTTGTCCGAAAGATTAAATCGTCCCGGAGACATTTGGCTAACAGTTTTTGCTACTCGAAATAGGAGTACTGCATCACCTTAATGTCTCTATTTCCTTTTCAGTACTGATTTTTATGAACAATGATTAATTGGACCACTATATGGAAAAAATTAACTAATATACACGTATACATAGAAGTCCGTGAGGTATACAGATGAAAAAAAAAAAAAATTATTACAATAATTGGTAGTGATCTTTAAATATTTTCCTACCTTCTCCAGGTTTGACTAGAATTTGTTTTCAGTATATGCTACAAATTTTTCGAACGGTATTAAAAAACAAAAAACGTCAAAAAATGAACCACCCTAGTGCACATTTTCATATGGGGGTCTACGTAGCCATACTTCCAGGTGGCCATAAATATGGAATGAAGATAACCACTTACTGCGTATTTCCATACACCAACAGTTGATAATACCGCGACATTACGGCGCGGCGTAAGGAAACTGACCGCGGTTTTCTACGGATTAATATTTAATCGCACCAATGCGGTGCGGGACTTGAACGAATACCCTGTCATCTCCGTGCCTCTTCCTTTCCTCCCACCCCCTCTAGGATTCGATCGCCACACATCGTCTCTGTATATTGTGGATATTATACTTGTATCCATTACAGTACGTGACGACTGGAACAATTTGTACAAACGCAGTTTTACCCCTCGTATTGTGGAACAGTTGACCGTTGTTCATGGTCTGGGTTTTCAATAAATTGATTACGTGTTTCAGCATTAGGGTTGCTGGTCGAGAGCTCTCGAAGCGAGAATTCTAGGGAAATCTAGCCTTACTTGAGACGAGAAAAAGGTGTCGAGAAGTCGAGAAATCGCGTCTAGATTGTATGTAACTTTACTTTGAAGATGGTTTTTATTAAAGATACTTTAGGTACCTACTAATTTTTTTATTAAAAGAATGTGTGATTAATAATTTTACTCATCTCAGGAAGGAAGTTAAGATACGTATTCAAAGTATCTACTTTTTAATAAAAAGACAAGTTAACAGTTTTATGTGCAGAGAGTCAAAGTTTAATTCTGTTAGTTTTGTTAGCAAAGTGTATAAGTCATTAAAATTTTAATTAAAACAAGACTGGATAAATAATAAACATATGTTTATGATGTGCGTAATTTTATTTTGCATTTAATAAAAAAATTTCTGTTCTTTTAGAAAATTTTAAAATTGCACGAAAATTCGTGAATTCCCGGGAATTCCTGGACGGGAATTCTCGATACCCGAGAAGAAAAGTCAGTCGAGAAATCAGAAACCCTGGTCAGAATGATCAAATATTCTTCGAGACCATTATTAGAAATTTAATTTTACCACGCCGAGCTCTAACCTGTTGCGCACTTGAGTAACGCATTACAATGGGTAGGTGTAAAACGATTTGACGTGTTTTTCAGAAACCTATGACTTCCTTGTAACTCAAAGTTATTAACAATAAGCTCAGAATCATCTTTTGTGAACGAATTTCACCCGATGCATGGTATAGTTCTTGGAAAAGAGTCGATAAATCGAAGAAGTATTCGATACGTTGCTGAAATTATAAGGCTAACGCCAGCCAAGAGTCTATAAAATAATATTCAGACAGAACATGTGTTACCCTGCAATTGCATGTACGTACAAAGTGGCTGAAAATCCGTCATGAATTATGATACGTAACGCGTTTCCTTACGTCTTTACAGATGACTGGAGTGAATTTTTTTCCCATTTGCCTGAAAATGAACAAAAATAAATAAATAAATAGTTTTCAGTTTCCTGTATGAATATCCGTGACGATTGTTGCCGAAAATTTTTCGAATTCACGTATCAACGCGTGGGACTTGAATCGCGAAGCGTAAATCGAATAGAAGAAATATAGGGATGTACTCGGCTGGAGAAGGGGGGGGGGATGGATGGATGGATGGATTCATACCCTAATTTTCGTTGACACCGCCGTGCGGACGCGTGTTATTCTAACTAAGCCATTATTTGGGAACTTTTGACTTTCCGAGGACCATCTGCCCTCGTTTGATTTAACGTTTCGAAGCCCTCGTCGAAGCGAGAACCGGGCCCTCAAGAGCGAGCGGCGCGGCACGACGGGCCCAATAATCGTTCGCTTCGCCCCTCGTGTCGTGTAGTAGTGCAGGATCGCAGCATTAGGGAGCGACGCTTAAACACCACGCCGTTTCTTCCGCACCCGACGACGACGCCGCCTGAATTATGCCTTTTCGATTCAACCACCTTCGTGTATGCCCTACAACTACATACGTATACATATATAGGTGGGTATGCACTCGCCCAAGGGTCTAGAGACTACAAATTGGTCTCGGTCAAGTACATTATTGAAGACTTACTCCTCGTAGAATGCGGTGCGTGGATAGAGGATGTGAAAAAATCCGAGTCAAACTGGTTTTCAAATTGAAAATTGTTCTTACCCACTGTGCGCCCGGAGCTCGGGACGTTGGGTCGCGGTACTTGAACATTAATTTCGTCGTAACTCGATTGCGGATAATTCTTACCTGCGAATCAGCTGGTGGCAATATTTCATCCCTGTTGTTTTCAACCTTCGTTCTTCCCGTCAAACTTGTTCTATCTATATAGAAAGTTGTCGCAGAAGGAATAGCTGTATATAGATTGTTGCAAATCAAAGGTTTGAACAACATCACCGATGCTTTCTTATTCTAAACGAAAATGAACGGATAATTTCTTTTCTCTGACTTTTCAGGAAACTGCTGTTAATTTTTATCGATTTTCTCACCTTGTTTCACCTTCTCCTTTGCACTCGCAGAAGCACGCGGCACGCTGATCCCGCGTACATCCTGCGTAAGTATATAAATATGCCTGCATAGGTATACCTAGGTACACTAAATCAATCTTCCTACGGGGTGTGGACGGAAGGGGGTGCATAGGTACGCGGGATAGGCGTACATAAACGTTAACACAACGGGGAGAGCGGATTGAATGTTTTCGCACCCTCGAGCGCCCCAGTTTCGCCAAGTCATCAAGGCACCCGGGTTTTCTAGCCCTAGGGTAGCTACGGGGGTCGCCGACCCGTCCATTATGCCGTATAAGTGTGTCCATATGCACACACATGCGTGTACTGCTGGTGCAATATGCACGGAGAAGAACATAACTATGGTTACGCGTTTTAACCAACTAAAAACATCCCTGGGCACCCTGCAACTTTTCGTTTGCCTGCAATATGTTTCGCTGTCTGATGTGGTGTGCGTTGTTTTTATACCGCAGCTGAGGCAAGTTGCCGCTAGTCAAAGTTCTACGTTGATCGTGAGTGGATTTCGAGGGTTTTCTATTTTTAGCGTCGAGGAAAATGGCAAAAAATTGGTAAATTTTGTGTAGCACTTTTTTACAGCATTGAGTATAAGTTTATGTAATGAGAATGAGGGTAAAACGTGCTCAATTATAGGCACCTAACAAGGAAGGTATCCCTGCTCGATCTCTCCGATTTGATTTCTTGTGTAGTATGTTATTGTGGACTGAAAACTAAGCGACGCGTACATTTTTTTTTATCTACCATTAAACACTTTACGGGGGTGAAACCACCCTCCAAAGTAAGGAATGTCAAGGTGCGATTTGGCGGTGTCTTTGTTTTTAATTGAAAAAACTACATTCCACATTTCTCGTTATGAGAAAACTTTTTCAGTCGATTTGGTTATAAAAATATTATTTCATGTGGTTGAAACTGCCAAACCGTTCCCTTGAAATGCCTTAATTCGAATGGTAGTACCATCCCTTTAAAGTGTTTAATGGCAGATAAAAAAAAAAATACATGTCGCTTTAGCATATTACAAAACAAATCAAATCGGAGATATCGACCTGGGATTCTTTCCTTGTAAGTGCCCAATGTATCGCAAAGTCACTTGTGACGATCCGGTGACGATGAGCAGCGGCAGGGGAAAACTTTGTCGTATGAAGTATGATTCGCGGCGATGACAATGTAGACGACTGCGGTACGCGAATTATCATGGCGTCGGAATGATCGTGACAATGAGGTGGATTAAATAGCTTAATTCCGGATTAAATTGAACGTGGGCGTTGTATTTGTTGCGGTCACCGATCAGCGCACGCACGTGCGTCTGTTATATACGTGCTTTACGTTCTCTGTTGCAGCGCGATATGCGACCGACCGCAGCTTCGAAATATCCCGCACTTCCGCTTGTCATTCTTTAAAAAAGTTCCACTGAGCATCCCACGCAGCTCAATACGATATTTAGGTTTTTTCACAAACCAAGTTTCGGATTCTAGTTTGCCAAACTTTTTCTCACCTTACTTCTTTTCTCTACTTGTCAAAATTACAGCTTTGAGTTTCTTTCGTTGAATCAGGTAAAATGCGACCTGTGCAGTATGGACGAATGTGCGGTAGCAGGATGTTGGTAAAAATCTAAAAACAGTAAAAAATACGGGCCTTGCTGAATTGGCGTAGTTCTTCTTCTAATTGTAAGAGAGACCAGGAATGTGTATAAGAATTAACTCTGACGGACGGGAAAAATCGTACAGCTGATTCAGACACGTGGTAATTGCGAATTGGTTCGTTGAAAAATCAACTTTTTTCACTACCGAAACAAAAAGTAATGAAATGTTTTACCGATTATTGGAAATTGATCATAATACAGAATTCACCTTTGACATTCAAGTTTTTGAGATGAATAACAATAATAACCAGCATGAAAAATGCAATTTTTCCTGTATTCAGAAAAGTAACTAATGGAATATAAACCCACATGCCTTGGTAGCTGAGAGAAAGTATATCGCCTACGCGGTTAAGAAGCGTATAAGTTCTCGACGTCGAATCAGTGACAACAATTGAGAATAAAGTTACTAGTTTGATCACAATTATCGTCAGAGGAGTTGACCGCTATCTTAACGCACCTTCTCACTTTGGATACTAATTTATTGCGCTACACGTTGGGTTCAATGGATTGCAGATGTTGAAAAGTTTCAAAATATTGTTCCTCTCCGCTAAACGTGCCATGTGATAATGATAAAAAAATGAACGCACATCTTGCGAGGCAACGGAGTAATCGCGTCTTTCCAGGCACCGAGTAATTGAAAATGAGGAATGTTCCTGATAGCGTATGTCGACTGGCCGTGATACCTATGCCTATCGCGACGCGTACGTAGGTGCAGGATTATTATTGGATCGAGGCGGATCTAGGCGGATAGAAGCCGGTCTCCTCGACCGTCTGACAAGTCAGTCGAGCAGTGAGCTCAGCGTGAGTCTTTCAGGGTTCCAGCTGACAAAAGGCTGCTCTTATGTATCCCCGGTCCGTCGACTCGTTCCTGGTGCTCTCTCACACCCGTGAGGTAAATCCACGTCAAACCTACATGCGAGTCTGCCACACACAGCTCAACACTCTAGGTCCCGATGGATGCGTGAGGTTTCTTCGTCCAGATCCTGCGAGACTTTGCCTCGCGGGTACGACGGATCTCAAGGCGCAACCCTTCCCGAGACTCGTTCATCCGGGCGAATCTTGCATTGTACGTTTTACAGGATTTCACAATAATAACAAATAGGCCGCACTGTGTAATCCAGGATTAGGGGGACGGGCACGTTACACATGCCGTGGCGACGAGTCGGTCAATTTTTTGCCCCTACCTTGTAGCTTGGGTCTAGCGGTACGTATAACTTGTAATGCCTCATTCCATAGCTACCTTCCGTAATATAAATCCTCCGTTTTTGCTCCTACGACTCGACAAGTTGCTTCCGCTGGATTACCCGATCATACGTGTTACACCCATCGACTTCCTGCGGTATTATGGGTCCAAAAATGGAGTTTAAAATGAGAGAAGATGGAGAAAGACATGATGAGAAAGGAATGCTGAATACTGAATACCACTAATTAACTCTAAGCGCACGTATAACAGAGTCGAATAAATAGATTTGTACAGCGAAGAAGTTCCGCGGATTATGATTGGCGCGCAGTGAATTCCCAGGCGGAGACAAGTGGACGGTAGATTTGAGGTCTGCACCGAAAAATATTTTCTGTATAAAAGCCAGGCAGACAATCCGCGTCAGATTTCGTTGATCAGTGACAATGAACCCGGCCTGCGGCTACGAGGTGGATGCTACAAAAAATCGAGTCTTTTCATCTCCCTTCAGCATCCCGCCGATTCAAACTCACTCCAGCTTTGACAGCGGGACTTTTTACCATCCCGCGGAGTAGCTGCACGTCAAAGTGACGCCTTTCTTGTTAATTAAATAAAAAACGACGCACGTAAGAATCAGAGCGGGCAGGCCGCAGGCGAGGTGGTTTATAACCGCAGTTATACCCATACCCACTACTGGAAGTCCCGTCTTTTTACGAACACCAACGTGATCTGCCTTGTCGCGGTTAAATCTCGACGGTTAAGCTGGATACAGAACGCCAGTTGAGCGTTTTCATCCCACAGGGTGACATCCACCTTATAGGCTTAATTTAATAACTCCCACACGTACCGGGTGACCCGTTTCTTCTCGTGAAAACACTCGGACCGTTGAAGGTATCGCTTCATTGAAATGCGGAAAATTCTGCACTATATCTGTCCGACTCTGGCAGCAAATAATGTTCCCACTGTCCAAGTACGAGCATTCCAATTCAATTGCTGAATTTACCTTGACTACTCCCTGTAATTTCATCGCTAGAATTAATCGAGAACATAATTTTAAATGGTCCACTAGGTACAAGCAGTAACAGGCGTAAGGGTCGAGGTAACCTGGCGTTCCCACAAATCAACTTTGTCCATCACGCACCTCGGAACCTCTCGCGAATGCGTCGTTCCAGAAAATCCATGCGATGTCCATTTGTTAGCACGTATACGTCGACGCTTGGAGTATTATTTTGTAGCCCGTGTTCTCCATCCTCTGCGTCCCTTATCCGTGTAAGGTATTTTATTTCCTTTTGTGCACCAGGTCGACGAGGACGCGGAGCCGGAGGGAATTTTTCCACCAGAGATTAAATTGAGTCAAAGCGGCAATTATTTCCGCATTGGCACCTTGCACCTGGGACTTTGCACGATTTGTCCTCTCGCGCAGCCTCCGTCCCGTCCACTCGAGCTCCCGAGTCCTTGAAACGGGACGGGATCTCACGCGCCCTGCAAGTCTCGCCCGGCAAACGGACCGCGCATCAAGGACTCCCGAGGGATGTCCACCCTCTTGCCTGTTCAAGCACCAACTACGATGCTTTCGACAATATGATGGGATTATTACGGCTTATCGACACGATTGCCAATTATATTATAGGTAGGAACTCCATTCTCACACCTCTCTCTCCCCCCCCCTCTCTCACTCTCTCTCTCTCTCTCTCTCTCTTGTTTTCGATCACATTATTCAAGGACATTAGCTTTCTTTTCTTTTCATTTCTCAGTTTTCTTTAGTCTTAGTAATATTAATTAATAAACAATCTCTTCTGTAATCTAGTCCGTACTCTACTTGCTTGTACGTTAGATTTAAGTTAATTTTAAGCACATTAGATTTAAGTTTATTTTAAGTTTGAAATTGTAATTCTATGCTCTCTATTGGTCTGTCACTTTATACTTCTGGGTTTATTACCCTAGTATAATAAAATTTGTTCTATTCTATTCTATTCTCTCTCACCCCATTCATCTCTCTCTGCAGTTTCTCTTCCTTGGAGGAAATTAAAACTCTTCTTGTGGATAAATCATTTGTTCCTTTACACCAAAGGTTAAATTTAAAATTAGGTTAATGATATTTTCTCTCAATCTTACCCTGTCTGTATTTTTTATGACAGTTTTGTTCAATGAACATAGTGCTATAGTATACCGAATTCCGTTCGTCCCTGAATACCGCATCATAATTCAGCTGTATCGTTGTGAGCAACGACTCGGTATCGTCGGTTAGAATTGGCAGGTTGAGACCGGCATCTGATTTATGGTGTTTACACATCAGATCGACTTGATCCTCAATTAATGAGGAATCACCGGGGCCGCACCGAAGGGTCGTGACCAGGGTCGCTTTGTAGTATGCAAAGGAGTAAGGGGTGGAGTTGTTCAGCGTCTAGACGGATTAACGGAAACACATAAAGCACTAATTAGTGAATTTATTACGAGTGTTTCCTGATAAATTCGCAATAACGGTCGAAGACCCTTCGGTAGTAGCACCGCCCACAAGTAGCTGTGGGTGGACTCGTGCTAAGCTCCAACAGTCATAAAGGACTCGAACGGCTGATCCCTGTATATCGAGACACTGCGTCGAGACCGCATTGGAATTACTAGAGGCTCGTCGTATTGTGCGAACGTCATGGTTGAGTGGCAGGCAGAACGAGCTGCTACGATACGATGAGACGAAGTGATGACGATGCGCTGCATGGGTTAACACTAGTCGGCCAATAAATCTTCCTGCGGTTTCACCGTGTCATACTTGTTTGGCCTTCGATGAAAACCACCGACTAATGGGCTTCTCTTCGCGTTGTAAATTAACCTCGGGCACAGCGTACCTTAAAGCTGTACCACCCGGTAAATTAATCACGAAAATCAAACGGTCCAACCCTATTATCATGCAGGCTCTACCGGCTGCTCCTGCTCCTGAATCTCTATTATCGATGCCCACTCGGTCAGCTGTGATTGTGCAAAAGGTTGAGAGAAAGAGTACTCAGGTCTCGATGAAGAGGAATTCAAGCTAGTCTTTTCAATCATGGAGTTGCGATAGATCTATGATCTTTGTTTCGAAACTAAAGACGAACTGTACGTAACAGTACATAGAATAATATCAACTTGTACAGTTTTCGATCGACAGTGTCGTTCATCAGGTACCTTTTCGTGGCCCTGGGAATCTAGAACCTACTGGAAACGCTGACTTCTACTTGTGGCAGTGTGAGAATCACTACGTTATTAACCCTCATCACAATGCTCTGCCGATTTTACGGTTGGCGATATAACTGTAATTATAGCGCTGGTTACCAAACTTGACATAACTGTGTTAGATATAATCGCTGTACAATGTGAAGCTTTTGTTCTGTCATTTATGATACATCTTTTTTTCTGACACGTGAAGACCATTCTTTTTTGTAAAAGCGAACTTTAATTCCTACGTTTTTCAACTCTAATCCCATTTTTTGGTTCCTTTCCTTCAGAAGAATTCATCACGTGGTTAACAATTTTGCTCCACATTACGCTTCACATCCGGATGTATATCGGTAAGATAGACAATTTGACAGAACGCTTCGTGCATGGGTGTGCGTTTCAGGTAGGTAGGTATTACTTGTGTAAGGTATAATACCTGCACAATGGTTTGGAAAATATTCATAACAGTCCTCAGTTGTGCGTGGTAAGTTAGAGGGGAGATTCCGTGTATTTATTACAACATGTGCGCACATCGTCTATACTGTGGAACCAACACACGTAGGATGAAGAAGATGGGGCTGTAATTCAGGGATGACGCTTGATGGTGACTGGTGACACGATCAGCCTGTTTGTTCGCTCTCAAAGCCGCAGTTTTGGTTTTTACCACGGGGTTGTCGCTCCGTCCATCTGCTCCGTTTATTCCGCGTTATTAAGCCCCGGCGGAGCCTCTTTTCATTCACGTTCGAAGATCAGCCTTTCGAATCTCTGAACCGCGATTCAAAGACGTGCCGTAATACGTGTCGCCGAATAGATGGATTCGTACTGCTAACCGCAGGGATCAATTCGTACGGCCACATCCGATTGACACGTCACATCGCATTCTCGTACCTAATAGCTAAAATCACCTTGAACCTCTGTAACCACTTCAAGCGAATATTTTTCAATCGCGAAATCGATGCTAAGAATATCGTACGCGATTCAAAGAAAGCATTTCACAGGGTTGCAGATATAGAGGGACATCAGAATATGTGAAGAAATCGAATTAGAATTTATTTCTATACCTACCCATGACAAATTATAGAAGGATGAATAATCGAGGCATTAGACATAGACAAATTTTTTACTGCGGTCTGTTCAAGAATTATCGTTTGATCGAGCATCGACGAGATTGTTTTGAATGTCGTCAGCACGATTCACCTTTGCATAGTAGAAGCAACGAGCGATGTTTTGACTGGATTTCCGATCACCTACCATTTGCCGATCCGCACCTGAGGCGAAAATGAAGAGATTCGATGCATTCCTCGGGCTGTCAGCGAACCGTGCTTGGTACCGCAGAGAAACCGGATCGCGAGAAGAACACCTCTCTGTCCCGATTCGTCGTTTCCTTGGTGGAACGCGGTCGGCGGGGGCGTTGACGCAGGTGTCCGCATCCGGTTCTCGGCTGGATCCTCCTCCTCACTTCCCCTTTCCCTCCTCGGACGATGCTCTATCCTCTTCTCTCCAGTTCGCTGTTGGCCGTTGGGCGTCTTCGTCGTCTTCTTCTTCTTCTTCTTCTTCTTCTTCTTCTTCTTCTTCTTCTACTTCTTCTTCGACCGCCTCGCGCGTCGCGTCCCAGCGAAGTGCTCTGCCCACTCTCCCTGTATGGATTCCCCACCTGACGGGTCACGTACGCGTATTCATACACATCGAACAGCGACTACATACTACTTGTACATCTGACGGAAAGCGCCATATTTACGAAGACTAGCACCGGATCGGCTCGTGAGCTCATTGCTCATGTGTATTGAGGCACGTCGGTGCATGTACCAAGTAACTTACCTATATACTTGTCGAACTCCAAAGCAGAGCCTCACTGGAGCAATCGTGAAACTGTAAGGAATACGCGCAGTTGAGACATCAATGGATAGAGCAATTAAGTGGTAAAGTATAACGGTAACAAAAGACTTTATGAGAAGAATAATTTGAATAACATGGTGCTGTCTAGCTTATTGTTGGCCTACGTCAGTAATAGTATACGAAAAAAAAACAAGTATATCCGAAAGACCAACTAAGGAGCAAAGATGCAAACTCCTCGATTTTTAAACTAATGTGTTTCTTTTGTTCCACGGCTTAATGCCGTGTTTTATGATGACCCAGCCACGTCTACATGCCTTTCGTTGTTGGATAGACGTAGGTAACAGACTGCAACGACACTATTGAATGTAGTGTTTATCCTAGAGGTCTGAGAGAGGCCTTTCTTCAAGCACGCACGCGTTGTTGATGACTTTGGGTAATTTATAACAGGTCCTGAGATCACCGTCCATGTGTGAAAAAAATTCGCGACACAAATGCCGATCCACATTATAATGTGTTGTGCATTGCGTCCTATGACGTAGCTTATATAGCGTAAATATGGAACAAGCACAGCCGACGTCTATATTAGTAATGCTTATAAAACGTCCTTGACGTACGTTATGGCATTATTTCGAGTATTCGCACAACTCGTACTTAACAATTCGAGTATGAGATCGCTTGCAGCAAATTGAGTTTAAAAAAATCAAAACTCCCACACAGACTGGACTCCGTCTCCTCATGTGCTACTAGCGCAACGTTATTTTTTGGTGAAAAACTGGTGAAACTTGCTGTTTGGTGATCGGTAAAAGCGAGAGTTTCTATGAAATTGACAAGTTGAGAATGTATCGGTCAAACCTCTGATTACAGAGGTCTGAAACAAAATATTGTTTTTCACCTGCATGGGAAGTTTTTGATAAATCTTATGTTTTCGAGTGTCCTGTATCTAAAAATGATTTCCATTTCCCTCCATCACGTACAGTATTTTTGAAAAATACGAGGTGTCTGCATAATAAAAATTGTAGCAATAATAAAACCCCACATTTTATTGCATTCAATTAAACAACACTTCTTAGGAACAAAGAATTTCTTTATAAAATATATTTAAGATTCCGTGTTCATTCTTTTCGCCTAAAAAAGCTTTTCTTCTTCTCTTTGATACACCTCCGAACATACTGCCGCTTTTCATTTTCTGGTTCCGTGTTTCTATTTATTCTTGAGTCTCATTCTAACACATATGAAATGGGAATAAGAAATTACTTTTGCGTGGGATTTTTAGAATCAAGAATAGAATACCAGATTTCGAATTAAACGGGAGCTTCACGCTAAATGAAACTACAAACACGAGTTGAAAAAAAAAACCTGACGTGACGGAAGTTTTTGAGTATTTTTCCCGGTTTCATTGAGTGAAAATCTATAAGAAACAGTACAATAAAAAATCTGTGCAGTTGTTGAGTTGCAAACCTGTGTTATTCATGTCGTTAGTCAAACCGACTAGTCTAAACGCGTGGCAGTGGGCTGTGAATGGCGAACGTTGCACAAGGCATGTGAACTCGACAGTTTCACCTCCCGAAAACTTTCCGCTATTTCAATCGCAAAAACAACGAGGTGTTAGTCTCTCCATCCGTAGTCGGTTCGTAGAGCATTCCGCGAGGGACGAGGCTGGTCGGATCAACGATTGGTGTGGGCCGGTCGGTTGACTAGCTGTGCCTTATTGCTTTATCGCTTTATTGCTTTATTGCTTATTGACCACTGTTGACTCGTGTTGACACCGCAGACCTCGGCTATACGCGCGGAACAGACGGGCCGTGGAACACGCTGCACGTACACACTCACCCACTTATATCCATACAGACGCCTTCGTCTGCACGTACATCGCGCCGCGTACACACCTAGGCTCATAATCATGTCAGCGCGTGACGCTGCGGAGGGTCAACTCCATCGTCATCCTATGCAGTTGTACTCGGAACCGTTCGGATTGCTTCCACCATCCTAGCAGAAGATTCTTCTTACTTAATCGAGCTTTCAGACACTTTGCCATAAATCGTTTACGAATACTCGTTACTCGAGTGGAGTTTTTAACAATGTGTTGAAAACTGTAAGAAACTTTTATACTTTTGCCGAAGAATATGGGTGACTTATGCAGTACATGAGGCTACGTATTACGTACCTATTAATTTGCAAATCGTTCAATTTTGGAGTAATTTTGAACTTTTAATCATTGCTGGCGAGCACTCTTCACGTGAGTGATGAGTTTCGAAAGGACATACGCCGAATATTATCTTGACGTAAGGTTGCTTCAGACCACTAGTCGTCTGCAGCTGCACGATCAAGGTAATGAGAGGAACAAAATTTCCCAGCCTCATCATAATTGTTTCAGTGAAGTATCAGTAGCCTCTCACAATGTCGAATTGTACGTACAAATTCGGGGGACGGCTATTGAAAGAGATCGTATATCGAGGGGTGAGGAGCGAAGGACTGGAGGCACGAAGCATGAAGAGAACATCAATCTATTTGGACGCTCGGTGAAGATGGCAATTATGATATTTGTCCCCATTAAGGTGGAATTGGGTGGGGTGGCGACTTGCGTGACCCCAACTGATCGTGGCTGTCTAACTGGCGCAATGGGCCCGGGGTCAAATATGCGCGCCTCTCTCGCGGCCGCGGCCGCGATGGGGTAACAAGAGGAAAAGAGGGGCTGCCCACGCGAACCTCGGTATCCAGGCTCGTATCTACGTACATACTTGGCTACACTAACTAACTACTTGAATGATTAGGAATGCGTCCGCGTCACCGTCAGCGCATCTACAGCCTTCCACGTAGTTGCTCAGCCCAAGTTGGATATGGCGCACAAGAAGAACCCTGGACCACGCTGTATGTACGCTTCACGATTCTCTGTGATAGGTACATGCTTTTGGATGTCACGTTGAAGTTGGTGCGCCACGCGGTTTAACTTGCCACTTGCTTCTTCCTGTTTTTCTTCTTCATCCTAAACTTCTATGCAACTCGCGTTACGGTGTTGGGACTTCTCTCTCGCCATCAAGTGATCGTTCTCTTTCTTCGTAGTGACTATATATTTACCCTGATTAACGGCGTTACCTGCGCCACCACGGAGGTTTGCCTTCTTGATTGACTTTTTCTTTCTTTCACACCACTGTAAGCCGGATACCATAGCAGCAGTGGGTGCGACGAGGCCCGCACGGTTAACCCTGCAGCACCCCGGTGTCATGCGGTTCACGTTAATTCGTTCGAATTAATAATCGTCGGGCTTTAGAGAGACGCGAAGTGAAGAAAACGAGGAGAGGAGAGGAGATGCTCGCACAGTGCCCCGGGCACGGATTTATTGAATCAATTCATTACCAGGGCAACTGTATTAACGGCTCGATGTGTGTACCAACCGCCTTCTTATGGTATCGTACACTTTGGGATATTCATATATCTTAACGAGACGAATTGACACGCAGTACCTACTCTTCCTTCGACGAGATTATACTTGTCCTCTTCGACAGTTGTTACTCCTACACATACCATATCATCTTGCCTACGTATCGACAAATGTCATGGCCCTCTTGAATTTCGCTTCATTGTTGGAAAATCAATGTCCCCCTAACAACTTGACACTTGTTTACGATCAATTACCTGATATTGATATTATTCAGCTGGAAATTGGATTCGTTATACAGATTTATACGGATTTGCGAGATAACAGAGTTGATTTCTCTTTACGATTATAAAAGATTTTCTATTGGAATTCTTGGATTCACTGTATTCGGTTAAAGAAGAACATCGTAGAAACAGTGGTTGAACGGTTAATACCGGCGCGGCATAAGGTATATGAATATTGATTTTCGCATGGATCGGATTCAATGCACATTCCATGCGTCGTCTTCTGCAAGGCATACGACCGCACTTACATAGCCATGAGAAGCAAACGTTACAATGGTAGGTATATTGTTTGCCATTCAGGGACGATGAAATTTGAGCGACCGGACAAACAACTTATAATGTTTGCAGAGAGGACCGTTTATAAATAAATCATGTGGACAAATGCCACCTGCGACGAACCGTAATTTTCGTGCTCAGTACACACATGTAGACGCGTAATAAGCAGATACGTATACTTATACCTGCGTTCTAGATACTGCGCGTATGAACAAACATTCACTTGGTACAATGTATGCGTTACGCGTAATTGCATACGCACAACCGTACTTTAAACGCCGCGTGTCCTCCTCAGACCTTTATATCCTCGTACCAAATACAAGAGTGGATGGATCATATGCGTAACAATCAACGAGACCAAAGAAATTACAGTTCTTTCGAATTCTTACGCTTTATAAAAAATTCATAAAAATTTAACAGAATTGCATATGTTTGGATTAATTGCAGTATAGTGGAAAAAACAACAATAGGTAAATGCCGCATCTCCGAAAACTCATAGGCTTTAGTCACTGGAGAATCGGACCCAGAGAGAATGATCAGAGATCGGTACATCGCGATGAAGAAGGGTTCGATCCTCGACCCCTTGAGCACGTGAAGTCCTTCTCGATCGGTAAACTCCGTGGGGCGTACGACTCACAATCAGTAATTTGTCGCAGTTTGCACGATCGAGGGAAGAAGAGCAAGGGAATAAGTAGTCGAGACATGGGTTTAGCGCGACGAGGGGTCAGCGGTGATTCCAGCTGCGTCCTCCCACGACCTCCGAGTCTCGGATCATCAATGATTCAGAGGAACGCAACCAGCAAGACGACCGCGGCCACGATCCCCAATGCCGTACGTGCCGCTTGGGGCACAATTTCGTCCATGTATGCAACCCGTAAGTATGGGCTGGTCCTTGCACGGCTTGTACCTATCGGTAAACAGGGTATCGCATTACTGAAACGCTCCAACGCGATCGTGGGTTTTTCTTGAATTATCGAGAAACCGGAAACGATTTTTCGGCAAAAAAGATCTATATTATATTGCTTTCCGTTCGATCAACGATCAATCCACTTACGGCGATGACGGAACTCAAGATCTCTTTCCGCAAAACCCGGTGTAGTTCCTTCTATGAGTTATGAATTCAATGTGGTATCAAAATGTTGGCTATTTGGATAGGGGTAAAAAATTGAATGAAGAGAGAGAACATTTTTTTTATGTGTAGGGTGGATCAGTGGCTAGTGTAAGTACGTCGTACAGTGGATTTGAAATATAACTAGTCGTGCTCGAGCGGTTTGAGCTTCGGAATGGATTTTCGACTTCTGGAACTGACCGAGCGCCAATACCTGTGGTATACATAAATAAATAGCTTACGTGTATTCATATACATAAACCTAGTATACCTGAATAATTTATGCGCACTGACCCGTCGTGAAGTATAGAATTCCGGTGTGTTGGGCGATTTGCCCAGCGGACGTCGCATTACCGTCAGCTTAGGATAACCTCAAGGAACATCTGGCTCCTCGGAAAGATCGGCGAGGCGTTGCCGCAGCTTCGATGATGCAAGATGGCGTACTTTGTGAAGAAGGACGCGAGATTAATCAAAACCGCTACAAAATTATAGTCATAAAAATTCCAATTTTCGATTTTAATTTTCGCAAATCAACCCTGCTGGTTATTCGTACTTCATCACATTACTAAGCAGTATAGCCGAAACCATGGAAATTATGTAAACATCAGCAGTAGCAAATCCGTTTTGGCTCTGCCAAGGGCAAAAAAGCGATGCTGCGGAGAGGCTGCGGGTTCCAAAGATGAGATGGATGAAAAGCGAGGTGCGGAGGTAAAGATAGAGGTCATTGAACCAACAGAGAGACATTCTGGCCATAATAGTTGAAGAAATCCGTTTAATCTCAAGTCTCGAGACACAATACGGGATCATTGCGGATCGGCGAGCACCGATCTGCTTACGTCGAGGTTCTCCGCGGCGCGGCGCGGCGCGGCGCGCGCGGCTACTCGACTTGGTGAAGGCTGCAGAAGTAGGTGCAGGAGAAGAATGAATAAAGAGACGGAGAAGAGGAGAAAAATGGTCCAGCGAGGGAGGAGGGTGAGTCAGTGAGTGCGTCTACGTCAACGACGAGCTGTCACGAGGAGCGTCGTCGTCCCCCGTATCGAGAAACTCTCGAGATCTTCTTAGCCGAAATAACAACTCGGCTTAGTGTGTCTCTTGCGGCAGCGTGAGCGTTGTGCTCGATTTACGAAACCATCAACCTCAAACCTCAAACCGTCGTACTAAGAAATTTTCGGATCGGGTTGAAACGGATTGGATTATGGCTCGACTGACCGGACTAACGGGGCTACCAAGGGGTAATCTCTTCGTAATCTGTTTAGCAGGCTTAGCGGTATACAGGGCCTTCAATTCTTACCGCGCATTCGGAACCCTGAACGCTGCGTCGAGGATTGGACTGTTGCACGCAGTTATTCATAATTACTTATAATAAAGTATCCCAGGTCGGTCTCTCCGATTTCATTTCTTTTGCAATATATCATAGTAAGTTAAAGACTGAACGATACGTATTTTTTTTTATCTGTCATTAAACACTTTAAGGGGGCGAAACCGCCCTCCGAAGTGAGGCATGTCAAGGGGCGAATTGGCAGTTTTTTTTTTTTTGATTTTTTTTAATTTAGAAAATTGCATATTTTAGTTCTCGTTACGAGAAAACTTTTTCAGTTGGATTGGCTGAACAATATCGTGTTCTTGTGTGTGAAATTACCAAATCACCCCTTGACACGCATTGCTTAGGAGAGTGGTTTCAACCCCTCAAAGTGTTTAGTGGCAGATAAAAAGAGAACGCGTAGCTTAGTTCTTAGTCTACTAAAACATATTACAAAAGAAATCAAATCGGAGAGATCGACCTAGGATACCTTCCTTGTAAGTTACTCAGCATCCCGGTGCTTCGGTAATAACCCAGTTGCAGTCCGATTCGACGGGAGGTCATTAAAATGTGCAATCACGGTTGTACGTTATTTAGAACATTCACAAACGGAGCGTTAACAACTATATTTCGACCCGCTGAAATTCGTTACAATACGACACAGATTCGAATGTAGAATCGAACGATCGAAGGAAGAAGTTCGAGTTACGATCGCATTGAATCGCGGTGCATGTTATGTTCAGAGGATCCCCGGGGCTCGGATCGTGACAACCGTATCTAGCATCTTAATGCCGGAATTGGAGGTATTCGGAAAGGATCGGTAAAGTAAACATCGAGGAGTCCCCGTCAGTCGACGGTGAATAGCCACCACTCGACGTATCAATGCCGTCAGCGCGACAATCCAAATATTTGCTAGTCAGATTAGCCCTCCTTCCCCATGTGGACAGATTTCACGTACACACCGTGCAGTTGAGGCTGGTTTCCTGTTTCGCCAACGCGAAGGAAAGACGCGCATCTGTCCCTTCCGTCCTCGTTCGGGGTCTGGGTTGCCGCTGTTGCTGGTGCCGAAACTCTTTTTGATTTTTTCCAGATAATGCGCGGGTATCCGTAATCTCTACGAGTGATCTTATTTTGCGTGAAAGGTGAGCTTATGTTTGGGGTACCGATGTAGCAACTATTCGAGCCACCTGGCCAGTCGGCGAGCCGGTGAGTTTTGCAACGGGGAAATCTCCGGAATGGAATGAAAGGATTCGGATCATCGTCCAACGCTCCGGATGCCGTATCCAGGTTTTTCTTTCGGCTTTCACGTACCCCTAATGTGATTATACCACAGGCTAAATAGCCAATAGCTACCACGAAGACTCAAAAGCCTGGAAAATCTCGAGTGGCAAAAAGACCTTTCAATTACTTCCTGCATTGTCATCGCTCCTTCCATAAGGATGAAGACGTCTCTCCTACGACGCTGTCGATGCCTACCGAGCGCAAACCTTCTGACGGAATGAAAGGTGTACTGTACTAATTACGTACCTTCAATTTGGATCGCATAAAGGTAAACTCTGTCATGCCGGTTAACAATAATTACTATTCTACGTATTTGAACGATTTCATTGACAGTACTGGAAAAGGATAGTATGCTGCACTAATTGAACCAAAATTTGCTGCTAATTTTATATTTACTTTGCACTTTTGTCTTGGCCATTTTATCTGCTTACGTGTCACTGACTCGGGTTGGTAATTTTTCTATTCCGTAACATTTCGCAGCCGTATGTGTTCTATCCGTATCAACGATAATGACTAATGGAGAGCAGACGGTGTAAGTGATTATAATTATTATTCGGAAAATTAAATTCTTCAAATCAGAAAGTTTAATTTCCTCGCCAAGTAATAATAACTGTATGACATTGGTCGTTGCGCAACTCGGGAAATGCAACGTGGCAGCGCATGCAGCTGTTACTATTTGTTGATTTGCTTTGGGGATTATTCGAAAATAGCCGTGGGGCCGACAAATATATCGATGATCCCGAAACGCAATACTTGACGCTGTACAATAACATCGTAGGTAATCCATTCGCATTAATGATCGTACACGTGATTTCATCTCTCTCGCGTGTTTGCAGAGCCACGTTCCTGCAGTCCCTTTCCATGGAGCTACATCTACCTACATGCCGTCTTTTTCTCCGCCTTTCAGTTCATCATTGTCCGAGGTGTCAGCCATGCTCCTATGTATGTATAAAACGTTTCGCTAGCGTGACTTGATGTCTCAATTCTCTACATTCTCTTTCTTACGTGCCTCGAAGTTTATGGCTCACATATTTCACCGGATAATCCAGAGCCCAGCTGATCATATAGCAAAATGCAGACTGCGCCAACGTACGGTTGTCACTAATTTTTGGCAAAATAATAGACCTATGCAGTAGAGTGATTCATTTTTTAACTTTTTTCTTTTTAAGGTGTCACTCGAAAAATTTGTGACAGATGCTGAATAAAAAACTGTCGCAAAACCTGGAGGAGGTAGGAAGATATTTAGAGGTCGCTACTAATTATTGTAATATTTATATATATACTTATATGTGTATAATATATATATATATATATAAGTATATATATAAATATTACATATTTTTTTTTACATATATATTATATACAGTTATATACAAGTTTATAACGAGTACACATAAAAATAAATAAAAAATATTACAATAATTGGTAGCGACCTCTAAATACTCGTTTTTTCTACCAATTCCAGGTCTGACGACAATTTATTTTCAGAATTCATCATAAATTTTTCGAGTGCCACTTAAAAAAAAAAGTGACAAAATGAACTACCCTACTATACAGTATAAGTAGTACAATGTTGCCCACCGTGACTGGTTTATTTTCAACACTTTTGCTAGCGTGGGCTTTTTTTTTTCTTTAATGCCAATTAAAACTTAATGATGCTTTTTTCCGCAGGTGCAGAGACGGACCGATCCTACTATACGTGCTTTTTTCGCGTTTCTACTGATTATTATTCGCATGTACCACGAGATGGGCTGAATGCATGCAGCGACACAATGTTTTGATAAGGCGGACGGCATGAGGAGAAGGAGAACTGGTGGTCCCCGGAGGATTTACATAATTAGATTTTCCATTATTTTCACAGCCTCCCATTTGACAAGGGTTTCTTTCTCCAACGATAACTTACCACTGCAGACCATATTTTTCGCACTTGGTTTACGGTATCTGTATACATAGGCACCCATCGCTACTCGGACACGTGCGCGAAAACCAACTAACCACTTCAAAAACTTCTCTCTTATACCTAGATCAGATTTTACTCCGTATCGTATGTACATTATACATACATACACTCCGCGCTCTAGTGGCATAATATAACAATCGCCCCGTGTCTACCGGGTGGCAGTGTCCATTCGGCATTTAAATATGGAGAAAATATGCTTCTTTTGTTAGTGTCATACTGATTCTCGAGATACATACGTGATTTTTGATGAAGTATCGATTATAATCATCACCGTCAACAAGTATTATGGCTTGCGGAAGTTTATACTTATTTATTGCTCATGAGTGGGCTATTTCGTAAGTACATGAAATGAACTCATAAACGGTATATATGGGACATTCCACGCCGAATCAGTATACGGTTGACGACGGCATTTTTTTATTTCACCAATGAATTTTCCTACATTACTACGACCGCTGAAAGGCTTCCGAAAAAATTTCAAATATTTTTAAATCCCTATGATTTTTTAAATTCTCACCCTATGATTTTTTAAACCCATCTCAGATAAGCCTGAATTGATTTTTATGAAACAAGAAAAAAAACATTTGCTTACCGAAATAAAACATTTTCATATAAAATTCAGAGTGAGACATCGTTTTTTTATATGTTTTCAATCCTTTTTTCTATTTTCATGACTGATTTTTCTTATTGTTTCTCTGGTTCTAAAATACACTCTCAATTTTTATTCAATATTTTATAATGAATTTTTAATACAGGTACGAAAATATAAAAACGATTAAAGGAAAACAGAAATAAACGAGGTCCCATTCTGAATCTAGGTTGAAAATGTTCTTTTTCTTGTTTCATAAAAATCAATTTGGTTACTTTCGAGTTGGGTTTGAAGAATCATAGGGTAAGGACAAGTGATTGAAAAAAATTGGAAATTTTTTTTTGGAAGCTCATCGAGGGTCGTACCAACGTAGGTTAAAATCCTTGGTAAAATTAAAAAATGTCACGGTCAACCGAGTACCGAGTTGGCGTGGAATGCCCCATATGTAGAGAAAAATGTAGGTACATAGGTGCTTGTCATATCTACCTGTTATACGCGTACCTCGTACCACCTACGAGAATCAGGCAAGTGAGGCGGGAGGCTCGACTAGTTGAAGTGCGCGCCTAAAGCGGGGGTCGTCCTTTGTCTCGGCACCCTCGATTTCTGATTTCTGTTTCCCTGCTCCATTGGCGTTCCTGTCGGTACCACGTGCGTCCGGAAGGAAGGCATCCCTGCTTGGCCACGTGCCCAAGTGTTTCCGTGGGTTCGCACCCACGCGCCAATCCGGAAGCGGATGCGGCCACTCGGAGGCCGCGGATCTACTCCACGGGGCTTGTCCTCGTCGTATCGTTGCCCACGTATACGGGCCTGCAGGAGCCACTCTATCAGGCCCTCTCGAGGCTTCTCTGGCAAGGCGAAACCCCATAGCCTCGGAGTCGTTCAACGCCCTGCCGAATCCTGCGGGGATCCGGACACCGGGACTCCGGCGGGGGCGGGCGAGGGCGAAATTGAAGACTCGCGAAAGAGCGAGAAGGCTGGACACCGCTGCGCTGCTCAGCGCCGACCGATCTGATTTGACCCCCAGAGCGCCGGGAATTCGCACCTTATACCTGAGCTATGCGGCCGACGCACGAGACTCCCCGGGGCACCCGGACAAAATAACAACCACGCATGGCCGGACCACCGCAGGATCCTAATCGTGGAAGATTCTGATTCAAAGTCGTCTTGGAATTGCTGGGATCGAGAATTTCAGGCGTAAAACTCCAAGTGACGTTAGCAAAGACTTTCGTCATGTTGATGCTGATCAAACGCTCTTCGTAAAGAATACGCCCGAAGCATTGGTAGAGGATTGACGGATGTCAATGTATCGAACCTGCAGGCAAATCATATTTCACATTTTTCTCTGTCAACAATGATTAATGAATACGTTTCAAAGATTGAAAAATTATAGTACTTGCTTGTTGTCCCGTTTCTGAAGTCAATAAGATATGTTTGGAAAGAAGAGAAATTTTTCGGGGAACTGGAAATAATATAGTTGCAGCTGATTCTCGCTTGCTTCGAGGTAATTCTACTATCTCACAGGTGAATCCCATATTTCTGGTAAATTTTCACCAATTTTGCGAACTTTTCTTACCGATCACACACCAACGATTTCATTCCTCAGTAAACAGAATTTGGAATTTGCAAAATGCGATTTACTCGTTTGGTATTCCGACCGTGTGCTAAATTTGATAAATAACTCCCAATGATCTTGTACATAAATTGAATTTCGAATCTATCGGAGAGATAAAAAAAAAAAAATAAAATGTCCGGCATGTGAGAATCGAATGACGAAACGAGTCGGAAATATCGGCAAAGTTTATTACACGGCGATAGGCGTGCGTTACAAGCTGCGGTAGTTGTCAAGCCTATTGTCATTAATACAGTGAATATGGTATTCGTCTCGGTAAGGCCCAATTACGAGCTGACGATGCGTAAAGGGCAATCCAATTTGCATAACGCGGTTCGCGCCACAATGATATCTCCATTACACGGGTTCTCGGCTGTAGATCAGCCCGTGGATATTTATGCCGAGCGTCGCCCGCGAGCTTCGGGCCAGCACGGGGTGTCGAGGGGCGTCCCTACGGGGGGGCCCTCGTTTCTTATGACGTCATTTATTCTCGCGAGGTGGAGCATATCCGTCGCGTGCAGCGAACGCTAATTGCAAACAGATTTATTGCTCGTTGAAAATTATTATTACGGAATTAATGCAAACCGCTCCATCGTCGCGTATCTATGGAGGTATATGGACGGTGTAACCAACCTTCTTCTTCCATTCCCGTAAGTATTATTATTCATGCCTCGCGAAATGAATCGACTATTCACTATTATTCGTTTATTAGTCCGCGGTAATTGAACCAGGAGTCGGAATATGGTTTTGCTTTATTCGATGTGGCTCTCCACCCACCGTGTTGCTGTGGAGAAGCGTTCGTGAGATCGCTGCAAAAATGAACAGCAGACGGTTACTGATGATCCGTGATTACATGCACATCTATTTCGGGTTTAAGGGGGGGGGTACAGCTTGGACGGTCTAAAATCATCATACCTATGACGAGTTTTTTTTTTTTTTAAGAAAATTTTGATTCAAATATATACAGTTATAAACAAATAATTAAATTTTTTACGGAAAAATTGTTAAAAAAAATTGTATAAAAAATACCGGGATTGAGACTCAAAAATCCAGCCACGAGCTCGAATCGATAAACAAGTTTTAAAGATTGTGTCAAAATTTCAAGTCGATCGGATAAAAATTGAGCGAGGATTCTGCGCCACCTGATCGAAATAATTATAGTTGCTTCAATGAATACCCCAAGGAACTTACAAACGTCGTAGGTAAGAGAAAATTGGATCCCAAAAATACGTAAATAAATAGGGTGGGTAAAGTACTTTGAGCTTTAAGACTCAACTTGCGATTTCCTTCAATGATTTCGGAGTGACGATGATTGGTGGCGCTAAAAACTGGAATCGACTGGCGAGGTAGTGAACGGATTTGCAATCGTCCGTCGATCGATCGATCGTGGGGGGAGGGGGCTAGTTACACGAGAGATCGTTCGTTTGCATTCAGAGATGTGTTCGACGGTTCATTTGGTTGGAGGTTGAGTGACAGGCCGTGAGTCTGATCACTCCAAGAGTGGACGGAGGGCCAACGATCGTCGAGCGGCACATCAAAGCCGCTAATGCGCGCGTCTATTCTTCTCCTCTTCTTCATTCCGCCTGTTTTCTCACTCCCCTCGCCACTGTTGCCCTTCCAAGTCACTTCTTAATAATCCCCTCCCCCTCTTCGTCAGCAGAGAAGCAAAGAAATTTATTGCTTTCTTGTCGCATGTTGGGCATGGAATGCAATCGCTTGGTGCACGTAGGTTGCAGATCCCAAGCCATGTTGCCTTTTGTTAGATTCTTCCCTTCGCTCTTCCGGCGCAGCTCGGTTATTCGGAATAATCAATAGATCGTTGCATTCGTTCCACGTTCGTTAACTCCTTAATTTGATAACTCACCTGGCCGTCATTCCGGCACGCTTCACCCGCGTATCGTATCCCCCACTCGTACGGTGTATCTTTTACAGTTTCTTTTGTGCCTCGGAACCACGAAAGGACTGCGCGCAATGAATAACGGATGAAAGGTACAGGTATGTATGATAATAGCGATGAAAAAGAGGGCGAATATGATTTTATAACAAGGTCACGCGGCTGAGTTAACCCGCGCTGCTGGATATGTACAGCACATTTTACTTCATCTTTGTCGAGTTTAAAGGAGTTTCGTTCGCGCCCGGTAGGTTTTAGCTGGGTTAGGTTAAATAGGAAACGGTTTTTGTGCCAGCCAGGGTCTCGGCGGCGTTTTTTAAACGGCCATTGAAAGCGCTGGGGGGGTTGCGAGGGCGGAGGAAGGTAGGTACGCCGGAGCAAAGAAGCGTAACTTGATCGACTTATCAATAACCGCGTAATTATTTGTAATAAAGAGTTGGTAGCGCTCAAAACAAGCCATAATAAGACGTAGGCGTCTTTCCCACAGTAACTTTATACCCCTGTCGTTGGTCTCCGCGCCGTCCCGGCCTGCGCTGCAGCCAATGTGCTTTCAATTCCGATCCTAAGGCCTCGCAGACTCTATTATGAACTCTTTTCTCCCTGTCCTTAATCCCCGCTCCTTGCTCCCCGGTCCTCCGATCTTCACCTTATACCTACACAAGGTTTGGCTAGATCTGGTATTATCCCGCGCGTATTACGCGTATTACAAAGACCCGCGCTCAGCCACTCTTTGTTGGCAAATTAATTTATTACGGACCAATTACCAGCCTCCCACTCGACGTGTCTTGTTTTCACTATAACCAGGGACGCCGCCGGTATACACGGTGTTAGGTTTACTTACGTCGGTACGTTACACAAGCACGCATTTCCACGCAGGCAAGCCAATTCATAACGTCGTCCACACACTCGTACCTACAACATGCAGCGTCTTCGAGCACGTAACCCTAGCTCTTTTGTGATAATCAAAAGTCTTGTACCATCCCGAGTCGAAATTTAGCGCCTACTTGAAACGCTACGCAGGGTTTAAATATAGCAAACTAGGTTGTATTTCAATGCAATATCAAACCCTACTTTGACGCAAAAAATTTCCGAAATTTCTCGACTTACCGAGTTCAAGCTGAAGGTCGGGTCTGCTTGGAACCTCCTTTAACCCCCCAGAGGTAGGATTAAGCCTGCTTGCTTCAAACCCTTATTTAGTGTCCAAAGCCGTACCCCGCTGATACAGGTACATCGATTCTGGTGCAATAATTGTGTTTGTTCTAGATATTCGATAATTTATTACTTTCAACAGGACTTCTATGTTTATTGTTAGCGACACAAGTTTATAATTCATGACCATCATCTAATTACAGTTCAGTGTGCTAATAAATTTAAAAATTTTGCATTTATATTAACTCGAAGCTTTTCTCGTCAAAGAGGTTTTTGTATTCGTATGAAGTTGAATAAATACCGTTGAAATTGTTTGATTTATTGTTCTATTGAAATGGAAAGCGATAGTTTTATTATAATAATAATATATTCTACGTAATTTACATATACGGAAACTTCTTGATTGTTTGGTAAGCGCGCGTCTATTTGACCATTTCTATTTTGAGTCTCTGGTCCACTGAAACGTTTCTCCTCCTATGTTCGCACACACCTACAGTTTCTTTCTCTTACTTATTGTACTTTCATCTTGACGCTAAGGAAAATAAAAGTAACCAGGCTAATTTAAGGTGAAGATAATTTGCTAGTATTCCAACAGAAATGAAACACTTAATGTTAAAATGTTATTCAAACTTATCAAATTCATTATTCATTGCGAACACATAAGTGTCGCTGTAATAATATATCTATAGAGGAAGAGTTACAAGTCCATTGGATAAGCTGTAGATCGAATACCGTCGAAACAGGTTCTATCGTCTACTGAGAGCGTTGAAGTAGGGTTTGTTCTTAAATTTTCAAGAGTTGGAGGGTCAATGTAGAATTTCTAGGTTCAGTTCCCTTCCAATTAAGTAGGTTTATACGAACGTTGGTAGGATCAAATGTAGGCACTAAATTTCGACCAGGGATATTAGTCATTTCCACTACTACCAAGGTGAAGTTACAGTAATGGCGTACGAAAAAAATGCATTCAAAGGGACGGTGCAATTCACTCGTTATTGTCACAGACAGGTAGGTCTCGTTTCAAAATACAATATTGACTCAAATTTCAGGCACTTATACCAATTATTGCACCTAGTTCTTAGACAATTCTAGACGTCGAGCATAAAGGACTAGGCACAAAGACCGCAGCTGGCATTCATTCTTTGGATACTTAAAAGGATTCGTCTCTCCTTTGTTTTATCTTTAAAATAAGTATTACAGATAGCGTACGCAACGGTGCGTCTTGGCGTGGCGAGATATCCATCCATCTGTCCGTCCAGATTCGTTGATGTATCATGGAGCCGAATTCACATACGGGTATATACATGCGTATAGAGTGATGTTCTATTGATGAATTGGATTGTATAACGATCAAGACCAAAAGGGTACGCATCGTGCAGTTTCCTGCCGCCTTGTCACCTCCTCGTACACATGTCATATTGTTGAAGATACGGCAGTGTCGGTACGGGAACATGTATAATTCACTGGCTACACTCTTTTCGTATCTCCGTCGCTGCACGAACAACGCGGTTCGATTCACCTGAGCAGCATGGTATCTTCGCCATCGATCGAGCGGGCGATCGGCCAACCGCAAAGTGATTCTTCGTGGCAATATCGCGGTGTCCACGCGATGAAAATCGAAAATGAAAAATGTGGAATGTAACGCAAAGACGCGAGTAAAAAAGGGCAGGAGAAACAAAACGAAACACAAACGAAGCGAGCTTTACTACGGTGTTTGCTACATCGTCTGGCAGATCGGTTTCAGCAGTATATCCTAGTTCGCCCCAACCCCCGCCGCGGGTTCAAGTTCCAAATTTGAAAAGTTCCGGAAGCGCCTAATTCCGACTTATTTGGTCGCGAAAATTTAAATAAAGAAACCTCACTTTGAAGAAGCAATTAAGTTTCGAATGGTCGGAAAGCCGACGGGTCATAGTTCCGAAATGCAGGATTGTGAAAATTCAAGCTACGATAGATCAAAGTTCCGAGAAAGAAAGTTCCGATAGAGCAAATTTCGGCAAAATAAAGTTCCGATGGAGTAAAATTCCGAAAATTAAAATATACTCACGCAACGTAGTTTAACGAGTGGGTGTGAAAAATCAGAAAAACCGAAAATCAGAATGACCAGGATTCCGAACGTAAAAATATTGAAAATCCGAAACAAAGAAAGATCAACGTTGACTTATCGAAGTTATGCTCTGTCGGAAATTCGCCTTTTCGGAACTTTTCACGTTTGGAACGTTGAGCGTCGGGTTTTGGACCATTCGAAACTTCGATATTTCGTCAATCTTTGATTTCCTTACTTTACGTTGCGCCAACAAAAAATTCGGAAATTTGCGCCTTCGGAGCTTTTCAAATTCGGAATTTCAATCCTATCCCGTCGTAGTTGCCGCGCTCTTCTCGTCCAGGATATTTTGGAGCAAATGCTAAATTTGTAGCTTATTAAGTTTATCCATGCCTAATCATAGGTTCAGCTCGTAAAGAAGACGTTGAATTTCTCAGCATTGAGAAACGAAAGCAAATACTAACGATCTCAAAGAGACTAGTACGTTCACCATTGCCTTGTAGGAAATTTTGCATTCATCAAGTAATATAACGGTGTAAAATATCGGTATAGTAATTTTTCAGTTTTGTCGTCGTCACTCGTTTTGTGAACATACACGGCACGATAATTACCCTTTAATTTTCAACACAAAATTTCGTCGTCCGTACGTAATCGAGTCTTGCGGATTCTACCCCAATCAGATTACATCTGCCATGTAAACTTAACAAGAACGAAAACACTTGTTGCGCTTGGGGAGAGACACGACGGATAGTAATCTTAATACATCTGTCATATCTATATCAACTTCGAAATCACGTGCTTCTAGTCACCTGGATAATTTCAACATTTTAGAGCAATTTAGCTTGATAAAAAAAGCATGAAGAAAGCGTTTGTATTTTGGGATTAATCCACGACCAGCAACGGTGATGTAATACAATTCTGCATTCGAACTAGCATTACATGAGTAAGCACAGTAATTCTAAGGCAGTGAAATTGGAACAATCTATACTAATATTATAAAGAGGTAAATTTTGTTTGTATGTAGGATGTATCTCTGGAACTGCTGAACTGATTTTATTCTTTATTCTTTCTTGAATTCTTTCACTTATAGAAAGCTAAACTACCCTGAGTAACACAGGCTGTATGATTTATTTTTATAAAAATCATCATACATAGTATTTAAGTTCGAAACCAAAGTTTGGATGTCGGATGTTCGGATGTTCAGAAGGTGACGTCACCCAAAATTTTTCTTCTCCCGAAACAACCGCGCAGTAGAGCGGACGGATGAGAATCGCGCTCCGCGGATTTCGAGTACCGGGTTCTCTACCTCCTGGATCCTGCGTTCCGGGTTCGCTTCTTGGTGCAACTCGAGTTCCAGGACAAGCGCTCCGTAGTTTCTGCGCTCAAGGTCCACTACCTGCAGGAACTCGACTGCCAGGACAAGCGCTCCGCGGTTTTGGCTGTCCAGGTCCTTGACCTGCTGACTGTCGACTTTCAGGACTAATTTTCAAGTTTACAAGTTTAATTGTTGAAAACGTCATGTATTGTACTATCAAATCAATATGCATGCTTCCGATAACATTTTGAATCCGAAAACAAACCGAAACCGACCAGGATCAAAAATTGCAATTGGTTAGAAGTTGGCAGAGTATACATAGGAATACATGATAATAACGTCGTTCAATTAGAGCTAAAATTGCTGTGCGTCGTGTTTCAAATCTGTTGGCACTTAGCTGATTGTTCTGTGGTATTTTTTGACGAAATTTATTGTCATAAAATCAGAATACGTTATACTTACATGCATGTGTAAGCGTGATTTGTAACATTATATAAGAAAACAGTCTCCCCTACAACCATGTCATATGGTAAAACACTGACAACTAGTAAGCGAGCGCACTATCACAAAAACCAGTTACACCAGGCACCCTACCCCGAACGAGCTTTAGCGAGCGAGGGTTTTAAAGCTATTAAGTATTTACTATGATTTCTCGATATTTTTAAATAAAGTCGGCAGAAAAAGCACCACTTGACCGCTTTATCGACGTGCGCTAACCAAATGATTGGATACACGTGAAATATAACATTGGTGTGATGTGATAGATAACTTTACTTTTCGGGATTACAAAATCCATCTTTTGTGGATGCTTCAAGCGGAGAGACACTTACGTGATTAAGTGTACACTTAACTCAGATTTCTATATCCTTACGAAGGCGGGCCGGGTCGGCTAGTGAGTGAATAAAATCACCGATCTACCGTTACAAGGCTCACAACTTCTAGATCACCCTGTGTCCGTACATGAAAATGTACCCGTGCCCCGCATCCAAGCATCCGAGCTGATCTCTGGCCCTCGGAATATCCGTGGCTCAGAATCGGACACCGACAGAGACGAATCACAGGTGCCGGCGCTTTTGACGCCTACCGAACTGAGTTCTTTCGCAACACGGACGTGCGTACCATTCAGGCAGCGCCGAGGATCCACGGCGCGATAGCTGTAAAGTCTACACACATCACGCACTCCAGATGACGAAGGAGACGCTTTCGGCACCTTTCTTTTCTCTTCCGCGAAAGTGTTTTCACTTGTTGGATTTTTTCGCCAGTTCTTCGGAAGGTGCGACCGCCTTCGTGCGGTGTCTTGAAACTCGGAGATTCATGGGGATGGTGTCATTCCACGCGGGGGTGTCGTCTCACAATTGATCCTGAGGGCGGAGGGGTTGCCGGGATGAAAGAGGCCGCCGCGACGCTCCCACGGGCAACAATGCAAGACCGTGATCTCCTAACGTCTACATCTTCATCCCGATGCATGCTGGATGACGGTCCGGTCGCTCCGCCACGGTTTGCCCACCCGTCGACAGAGTTGTGACTTCATTTAGCGCAACCTGACGCCCCCGTAAAAACAGTGCAGAACCCAGTGCCGACGTTCTTTGTACCGAGATGTGTTTTTTTTAAATTCTGTTGAAAGCTTCGTTACCTCTGTAGGTAGCGTAACGTCGCTTTGTCCTCACGCGTGCTTGGAAATTTGGAAAGAAAAGCACAAATGAAGCAATTTATAAAGTTATTTATGCCAATTCTGTTATGTCACAACTGGTATTCGGCGCTAAGCGTGGCCGTAATGGACAGTTGATCTTTGACGTTTGCTAAAAAAATCAAGTTTCGAGATATGTGGTTAGTAATCGCGATTGCACTATGCTCTGCAAAATGAGTTTCACGAATAATCGAATGTATTAATTAGGTATTGCGAGGTGGAATGATTTTTGACACATGTTTTGACACGCGAAACCTGTCCGTCAATTTTACAGCCTAGTGCTTGTATAATTCTGATATTGTGATTCGGCGTTCATGTCAAATCTATAATTTTTTCAACCAACTACGGAGTCCGTCGATCAATTCATCTGCGGTAACCGGTATAACATTGAGCGAACGGCTATAGATACGCGTCACACTTTTGCGGTGGCCAATTTCCGGGCTCCCAAAGTGAATTTCTTCATACGTCCAGTCGATTCCCACGACCTTTAGTTATAACTCTGCTGTTGGACGATCGGACGACAAATAAGCAGACAATGCTCGTCGCCAAGTAAACAACCGGTAGCAAAATTTCCCTTTGACCCTTCGGTCGCCGCAGAGCCGCAAAAGATCTTCAGGGCAAACGTCCCTCGTTTTGAAAACAAGATTACCTTGCGGATTTTAGCTTTGCATTCGGCCTCCGCCAAAGTCCAAAATGAGCTTACTTACTTCCGCAGGAATAAGATTTTCAGGATTCCTCGGTACCGAGTCGAACTCTATCGACATCACATTCTCTCGGTACGCAAGCCGAGTAATCCAAATTGTCCTGCGAGTTCGATGCTCGGACGAGATCGCGCAGCGATTGGAGAGATCCGGAAGAGAATAAAGAGTGACGTGTACCTGGAGTGTGCGGGACTGATCGGTAGAGATCGTTGTTAGCGTCGGACAGGCCGAGGATGATAAGTTATTGTCGCGTTACGGGCACTAAAATGCGTAGGGTAATGGAGGCATTATTGCTGTATCAGGCGCAGGCTAGGAACTGTAAGGCGTTGAGGATGACGTAACTGTAACGAGTGGTACACAAAACCAGACGAGTGTGATATTTGAGCGAAATGAACACGGCGTCCGAATCTGTGACTGATAATTCCATTAGGCGCGCGGTGCTATTGAGCCGTTGGATCTCTGGATCCGTCGATCGATCGAATCAATCGGAATCGATTCCGAGTACCGATAGAGAGGTGAGACTCGCATCGTTGCAGGGCGGGATGCCCGCCGCCACCAATTGGTGAACAAACCAGTCTATAGGCCGCATTGTCAGCCATCAATCTTTACACACCTGCAGTAGATCGCTCTCTTCTCTTCTCCTCTCCTCTTCGGTATACACGCCGTACGCACGCGGGGCTTTTTTACCGGTCGAAAAGATCGCCTCGATATCTCCTCGCCCTCGAGGATCTGCGAGTCATCGTAGTCCATTGTCCTTTGGCGCGAGAGCCTCGCTCCTCCGAGGAGAGTTCCTCATTGTGCCAGCGTAGTAACTGGCAGATATAGTGGCCCTGCCTCGTGCACTGTTGATAAACAGATAAACCCGCCCCGCCATCGAGGAGCGGTTCCGAGACGATCGAGCCACGGACTTTGAAGCGTTCACCGACGATCCACGATCTGGACACCTGGCCGATCGACCGGCGATCGACGCCCCGCGAAGAAGAAGGAAGGATTGTACGTGAATCGGAGGATGTAAAGCTGACAATTGAAATAAAATGCCCCTCTCCGTTTCGTTCGTCTTCTTCTCATCGAACAAGGCAAATCTTCAGCATAGTTGACACGGTTTCGGTTCTTCGTGTATGCCAAAGATTCAAATTAGCGTAACACATGTTGAGGCAGAATTTTTGCATCACTACGTCGGCACATCGTAGTCGAGAGGATCCGTTCAAAGTCAATCCGGTAGACGCGATTTCTGACTACATACATATTTTCTAATATACTTTCGAGTGATGTTTTTGTTAGTGTGCGATTGCATGGCAGTTTCACTTCTTCTTGGCGATCTCGTGCATCCTAGTTTGATGTATGGTTTTTGAAATCGCATGTTTCGATGGATCTTTGATGTGATTCTTTGAAATATCACGTTGAAGAGAAAAGCTTTGTTCAAGTATCAATCCAAGTCAAGATCCTCTGGCTAGCGGATTTCTCAATTGTACTCCACCTCCTTTCCTTGACGAATCGGACGAATCGGACAGCTCCGCATCTCCGAGGTAAGACAACGAGGATCGCGACTGGAGCTGATGTCGGTGAATTCTCGTTTTTCCTAATCGAGATAATAATATGTAGGGACGCTAATAATTCACTCAAAGCTCGAGGAGCCGCGTCCGCGAACGAGACGGCGGAAGAATAAAGAGCAGAACCGTTTTGGAAAGATAAAAGTGTTACAGTGTAACAGAGCGAAGTGGCGAGGATAATAAAATCAAACATTCCCGACGTCGATCGAAAGACGGACGGTTAAGGAGGGGGAGGAGGGCGATGGTCATTAGCGGGTTGTGACGTGGCTTACTAATAGGCAGCAGACAAGTGAAGATGTCCGAAGCTGGTCCGAAGCTGGTCCGAAGCACGGAGCACCGGCCTCGGTGATATGACGTCGACCGCGGGCGGCACCTTTGAGCTCACCGCGCCTCGCTTCACAGACCCGCGACAGATACACCTCCGCTCCTCTCCGGTATAAAGGTCTAAAGTCCGAACTAAAGGCCTAACAGTCGATCCCGTCTCAGCCCCTCGAGCTCGCATGCACCGGCATACCGTCCCGTCTCATCGCTTTCCACTACACATGTACATTCCAACCCTCCGCCAGGGTGGATGCCATCGATTTGAGGAGTCGCCACGCGTACGCTTCCTATACGCGAACCTCGAGTCCTTGCGTCTTTTACGATACACCTCTTTTTCTTCATTTTATCTTATTTCTTTATTTCATCATTTTATAATGACTCGACGCCGGACCCCGAGAGCCGTGAGGTGATCGGCAATAATTTTATAATTATTACTCCTCGTTTCGTACGGACTCGAAGTTTCGTGACCGTTGAACTCGGAACTTGATCGTTTCAAATTCACCCTCATTCATGCGGAATGTTTTTTCTTTCAGCGCGTTATAACTAATAACATAAAGTTTTTAAACTTCACGGTTCTCTGTAGTCGGAATAATTATGATGGTAATGACGTTGGAAATAAAAATTTGAGATCTTACTCGGGCTTCCACGTTTCTGGTTCTGCATAATCATCCGCGACCATTTTCAGACGGACGTCTGAGTATGTGATGGATTTCTTATTTCGAAAAATGGGAAATGTTTTGGGGGAAAATTATTATTTTACTGTGTGAAAGTTGTGAAACTGATCGTTTCAAATTTCGAACTGCTCGAATTTATTGTTTGTTTTTGCATATTGATTGATTGAGAATCGAAGGTTCGAATTTGATATGAGATACAATATCTCTCTTGGTTAAGACTTTATCGGTAGTCCCATCAAACTTTTTATCGAATTCGAATGAGAAAGGCCAAGATCAAAGTTCATGTATCTGTAATTCAATCAGCTACCTGCACCTCTAGCAGAAATCTGCGAGATGAGATCTTGAATTTTGAAGAGGTTCGTGCTTCTTGAGATCATTCTCATTACGAATTACTTTCCAATGGATTTTTGAGGATCCCTCCAAGGGCTGAAGGGCTGCTGCTGAAGAAAACCACTAATTACCACAGTTTGGTTGTCAGAAGCTCTAATCTATCGAAAGGCATAAATGAAATTCCTTTCTTTCTCTCCTTCTCTCACTCTCTCTCTCTCTCTCTTTCTCATCTTTAAAATATTGCTCCCAAGTTGAACGATCATTCAGGAGATCGATCAATCAGCTAACCATCGTTGCTCAACCGTTTATAATATTTCTTATATACATATGTACCTTCTATTCTGGTAGATCTGGAATCCACGATAAATCTGCTCCAAACAAAACATCCTTCCTCGGGGGATCAGAGGTCTCCTATCCAAGATAAGGAGATCTTCTACTCGTTATCTGTCACGAGTCAAAACGTTTCGTTATACAGTAGTAATTTTCATCTCAAACATTTTATCGGGGTTTCAAAGAAGCGTGAAACTTCAAAGAAGAGATTGCCACTGTTTGAATGAAGAATCACCAGGACCGGGTGATACTTAAAATGGTTTTATGGCAATTTTTAATTATTCATTCCAAACAGACTTGCACATTCATTTCCCATTCTTTATTTCGGACCAGAAAATCAAGGATTTAATCGTCAGTCGTGAAAAACTGTCAAACTTGGACGAATTTCTCGTTCATCAGATCGAGTTGGAAGGCGTCTCTAGGCCGACACAACAGACACAAAACATCCAGCATTCCGACTTTTGCCTATATTTCAGGCGTTACCGTTCCCCGTGACAAACCGTTAACCAGCGTAGGCCACAAGGATGACGTTACAGCCTCGACGAGGAGCTCGTCGATGAGTCCGTCGGTGTTCTTCGGTCGTGGGAACGCGTAGAGAGGGATCCGAGGGCCGAGCAGCCCTGGCGGAGGGAATCGAGGATATACCTTGGACGTGTCACGATGAGGATTCACCGAGTTGAGAGGCGGTCGCTGGTGACATTTTCGCCGAAAATATTTTAACCGTTTTTTAATTTCGTCCTGCGGGCAGGTATACCCACTCCGTCGCGTCTCCTGGGAGCGAGCCTTGGGGGTTCACGGACGAGCGGGCCGAGATGATGTAGCAGATAGAGGCGCGCGGCCGATGTCGGATAGTAAAAAGTCCTAATGGACGACAAGCCGGCGGATAACCGGGTTCGTATATACCGAAGTCGAGTCCTCCGGGATCCGTCTCCCCTCTCGCCTCGCCCTCCGATCCTCCCTCACTCCTTGCTCCAGCCCGGGGGTCCGACTGTAATGGATATCACCGTCAACGATTTTGGTAAACAGTTCATTTGTCATTTCGCTTCGGCGACGAAAGCCGGCCCTAGTATGCCTCCGCGTGTATCTGTACGGGTATAGGTACACCCCACAGGCATACCGACTTCCTACTTCCAACATACGTTTATGGATAGAGAGACGCCACGTCGACGCCGTCTACGAGATTCGAACACGGTCAAATTATGGCTACCCAGCTTGCGTCCGCCACTGACGCCAAGGTTTTATTTTTCGTTATTCGAGAAACCATTTTTTACGTACACGGACCGTTGAAATCCAACCAACTTGCATACGCGTAAACGAAAGAATAATTTTTAATTTTTTCCTCACCCTAGCAGGGATCCTCCGACAGATTCCGATGCGGCATTCACGCGTGGTTCAATTTCACCGCGATTCGACATCAAGCTCTACAATCTCGGTAGATGTGGTTTTCAAGAAAAATAAAGAGCTGCCGTTACGTACATGTGAAACTACTTATACACGGACTGGTGGAAGAAAGCACGAGGGTCGGGGTTAGGGGCGAGCAGCGTCCTGGTGTCAAAGGAATGCCGACGTTATAATCCAGGCCGGTCTACTCAGCCTCGCTGCAACGTCCGCCGCGTGGCCCCTTTCGAAAATATGAGTAAAAATATTTATAGGATTTATGCCACAAAGCCTCCGGGGTCCTGCGCCATTAGAAGCGATTAGGGGGACTAGGGCGATTAGGGCCACCGATATTGTTTGCCAGATATATTTACGCTAAAAACCCCTTTGCACCCAAGCGAGCAAGGTTAAACCGTTTAGGCTGCGCCCTCCGAGCCCTGCAACCAATCCTTCTCGACGTAGTTGCATACTTGCTCTTCGCTCTTACTTTCTTCTCCCTCGCCTCAGTTCCTCGCTTCGCCAACACTCTTCTCTTCCAGAGTCCATGAGAGCTCTGAGCTAGATCGTGGAGCTTGCGTGAAGCTCGAACACAGTGGCAGCCGCCCCCGGAATGAAAGGGTAACCCGCCGAGCGGCTGCACAAATATTTATCGTAATTATCGTATTCTTCGATGCAAACGAGATAAAGTTTGCAAAGAGAGGGATTTGCCGCCCGGATTGAAGAGAAACCCCTTTTTGCGTACCTGCGGTGCAGCACCGGAAACGACTGCAGCATTCTACCTCGCGTTTCAATGGAATCTAGGCCTGTACACTTTTCCTCTTTTTCCTTCCTCATTCAATCACTTGGAATAAATACCTTAAGGTAGTTTTACTTGAGAGCTGGTTTTTCCGTCTCTGTTGCAGGATTACCAGTACCTTTCAAGATGTTTTTACAGATGCGTCGTAGGAGTAAACAAAAAAATCTCCACCACTTTCGTTCGGTATTTTCATTAAAAAAATATGTTAAAAACAACAATTTTGCGACCTGTCGCTGGCTGATTTTCACTTTTTCCTCGCCTTCGTCCGTGCACTTCGGCGTGCAACGGCTGTAGATGTAATCTCGTAAAGTTGGGGAGGTTTCTACACGAGTTATGCCATCGGATATAGGAAACAGAGGAGCGTTTTGATCGACGACGCGCGGACTATAAGCTGCGCCACGGACGACCGAGCGATAATAAAATGTAACAGAGCAAAGAAAAACAATGATGATAATAATATGACGGGATGTATAGAAATATAATAATAATAGAGATATTCGTTGGCCCCGGTGGCATCGGCATGGCCGCGGGTCACTTTGAGGAGGACGAGCCGCTCAGTGATCCATCTTAGTTCTCGTGTCCTGATCACGGACTTGCGTCGCGCCCGGCTACGTCTCGTCTCGTCTGTGTAGGTGCTTGATGCATGATTTTTATATCCGGACCAAGAAGGTGAAGGCTCTTGTAACTCGCCTTCAAGTCTTCAACGATTTCTTCTGCTTGGCGAACTTGCGAAGGATTACCGTGGAGGGCCATCTTCGGGTTAGGTACGAATACTTGTTTCCTCGAATTCTTACCTGTCGCTAACAGAGTTACGGAATGCCGAGATAATGAGACTGGGAGGGGGGGGATTTTGGGGTTTGAGCTCATAGCCCAAATGTTAAAAAAAACATTCAAACATGTACGATTATGATCAAAAAATATTGTTAATAAAATTTGTATAAAAAAACTGGTGGGATTGAAGGTAAAAAATCTAACAACGAGTCTGAATCGATAAACAAGTTTTAAAGATTGCGTGAAAATCTCAAGTCGAGGGGATGAAAATTGACCGAGTGAATCTGCGCCACTCAATTGAAAACGTGGTCGTTCGCTACTTATACGCGCCATGCCGACATTTGGTTATTACATACTGTCGATGAAAAAATTGTAAAATGTTCTTGAAACTATACGTAACAAAGCTCTCAAACTCGAATTGCTCCAAGTGTTTTCATTTTCTATAAAAAATACTCCTGAAAGTAGGTATGATTTTAGAAGATTCAAGTTTTACTCCACCCTTTAAGGGAAACGGTTCCGGAAGAGGAGCGAGAATTATTACAGAAACAAAGAAAACACAGGAGTCATCTTTCCGCCACTTGCAAATCGAACAAGAGAATTCGATCGCTGCAATCGATTAGAATCGACCTTTGAATTCTTACTTCTGCAGGATCAAGTTCTCTCCATCAAAAAGCGATGTGCAACCAATTCTAACGATTTAGACCTCGGTGTAATTTTCATCACCCAGCGCTTTACGGGTTAATAATTTCGAAACGGATACAATACAGCGTGTCGTAGCGCTGTTATAATCGGCTACCGAGAAAGGAGCGATCGCGGTTCGATACAGGTAATAGCTGACGCGGTACTCGGAGGAACCCGAGACTGTAATTTTCTCCAATAAGATGACTCGGAGGAGCGTCGAGCCGCCGACGACGGGGGCTGCGCGTCTATTTGCATAGGCGTCGGGCACGTATACTCTGCTCCAATTAACCCAATCAGGTAGCATTACGGGGCGAGAACAGATGACGATCTAATTCCCTTGCACCCCTCGTGCCTCGGGCCGAACTCCAACAGCCTCATTACCCACACGCCGCGTAATCGCGGATAGACACGCGTGCACCTAACATTAATATACATACGCGCGGTGTGTTACAATTCAGTTCTTTTGTAACCTCGCTTCCACGCCTGGTGTACAGGGTGATCCATAAGTGACGGTAGGGAAATTTCCTCGAAGGGTTCATTTGTTATTCGATATTCCATACGCGTTATCGATTAGTCGTTGCTGGCAAATTGTCACCAAGGATGGGGGTTGAAATATAGAAAGATCAAAAAATGGAAGGGCCGTGATATGGATTTCTCAAAGAAGATAAAATTTAATTTATAGAAGCCAAAAATGCAAATACGGAGGAGCGAAAGAATATAAAGGTCAGAATGTGAAATCGTGAAAATTCGCAGGCAGATTCTAGATTTTTTCGTTCCATGTTTTGACCTTTCTAATTTTATCTTTACGTATTTTGACTTTCCGTACTTTTAATTTTCTGTACCCGGACTTTCTACATTTTTATAATTAGAAGAATTCGATTTTGATCCTTCTATCAATCGGCTATTCTAGGTTTTAACCCTCCCGTGACTAATTACCCGAATTTACGAAAAATAACTTTAATCGCCGATTGCTTTAATAACAAGAGTTATAAAAAATAATCGACCCTCCGTAAATTCACTAATTATTTTCCATCTTTCATGAACGATCCTGTACTTAGTTCAGTAATCTTTCGATACACACAAGCGTGGCATATCGATATGCTATAATACGTATGCGAACTTTATACTTATGTTTAGAAAAAGGCCACGCCGGTTTGATCGTTGGACGTTACATGCTGCCTATATAGCGAACGGCTGCAGAACTTGGAAAGATTGGCCGGACGGATAAGGATAGACGAGCGTGAAGTCGTCGCGCCCGTTGTTCCAATTACCAGCGCAATTAGTATCACGATTATTATTATAAGCCTTTCTGTTCCCGGTCGTAAACCCTCGCTAGAAGTCGCCGGCACCCCGGACGAGCTTCGTCCGGTTCCTTGCCTGACGATATTACAATTCAATACAGCTGATGTCGAGCGAAAGATGAAAAGATTTTTTCAAACAACCGTGTAAATGGATTTTTGCTACATTTCGATTAGACTCCAGTGCTCAAAAGTTCTATTGCTTGCATTGACGTCCGTATATACGATCAGAAATGATACGACCGTAAACTGTCGAAAATAGCATCGGTCCGTACTTCTGTGTAACAGCAGTGACAGCTGAAACGGTCGGGTACGGTTCGTTGAAAGAACAGTTTTTAATTTGACACTCGACACCCTGTATAACGTGCATCGGGCGATATGCTTCTTACCGCGGACATTATCTGAGGTGCGATTCGGACAGAGGATCGAGCGGGTGATCAGAGGCGGGGGGATGATGGGGCAGTCGCGTGCGCTCCGGCGACATGTGCGTCGTGTGTGACGCCACGGCGCGGCGTCCCGACGCCCCGAGGCCCCGAGGCAACCCCTTCTGCGCAGCGAGTGCGGCCGATTCGTCTCTGCTGCCTCATCTATTTACCCAGCTACTGTCCCTTTTTGTTTTACCGATGTTTTTCTCCATACTGTTATCGAGCCGTGCCTATTCGTTGTTCGGTTTCAGAGTGAGTGATACGACATTTCCAGAACCGGCGCCTTCCACTCCACTCTGTCGGTTCGAAAAGCAATCAGAGCTGCTCTTGTTCTCATTCCGACCTCTCCAAACAACGTCGCCGTCGGAATCGTTATCGTGCGAGGAACAACTGAATAAACAGTGGATTTTGTTTGCTGCGGAAAGGGTCTACGGTTGCAGCTTGTTCTTAGGAAGTTTAATGTTGGATCTTACAAGGAAGGTATCCCGGATCGATCGCTCCGATTTGATTTCTTCTGTAATGTGTTGCAGTAGACTAAAAACCAAGCGACACGTATTTTTTGTTATCTGCCATTAAACACTTCAAGAGGGGACACCATTCTCCAAAGTAATGCGTATCAAGGGGCGATTTGCCAGTTTTGCTCACGCGAACATAATATTTTTTAAACAATCCAAGTGGAAAAGTTTTCGCCTAACGAGAAATGAAAAATGTAACTCTTTCAATTAAAAAAAAAAAAAAAAAAAAAACAACAACAACAAAAAACTGCCAAATCTCTGCCTTACTTTGAAAACTGGTTTCACCCCCTCAAAGTGTTCAATGGCAGATAAACAAAAATACATGTTGCTTAGTTTTTAGCGCACTATAACATATTACAATAGAAATCAAATCGGAGAGATCAACCTGGGATACCTTCCTTGTTAGAACTGTCGACTACCGGAATTTATGGTGTAGCAATTCGAGCTACGGGAGTCGGGAGATATTGCACAAATGTTGAATGCGATCTCAGAATAAATTCGTTGCAGTGATTAAGAAAGCTCACCTGAAAGAATAACGCTCCACTTTTTTTTTCCAAATTTCCCGGACGACGAATCTTTTCTGAAATTCAAAGGATAAAGAAAAACAAGAAACGATTGATAGTGTTGAAATGAAAATACGAAGAAGACAGTTTTTCATTGCCAGAGAAAATTGTTTTTATTTCACACAAAGTTACGTATAAGAATATTCCTGGGTACCAAAGCGTCTCGAGTTTCCAGCTGCTGCGTGTCGATGAATTTTTCCCTCGCGACGTACTTCGGCATTCATGCGGATTATTTCTATCCATTAGGTATCGAGAGGGTGTCGAGAGTATATCGATAGTTTCGCGATACGTAGGTACGTACCTACGCCAAGTTCCAACAGTATATCGGAATTCAGCCTCAGGCTGGACTTGATCCTGCGGGGTCATTGATACCCAATGATCCGTGATTGCCGTGCTACAAACGCGGGAAATTCTTCGTTCGAAAACACTCGAAACTGAATTTTTCTCACACTCGTTCCCAGAATCTTGAAAAATCGCTGATGTAAAACGTTTTAACGATCGTTCGAAACATTACATTGTGTATATACAGAGGCATTCCTTCCCCGTTTGCTTGTAGCAGAATTTTGGCAAATAAGGAAAACAGAGATTCGGTGAAGTTGGAAATATTTCGCCAAAAAATCTGACAGTAATAAGGCAAATTCCAGTGCTTTCTCTATCACTGATTCGGGCTGCGAGGGACGGGGATGTCGGAGTGAGAGAGGCGGGCTGAACCAAGGGAATTCATCGAGCATAGCCCATATCACATATTGACGGTAATCCGTTGGGACGAGATGGTGAGCAATCGAGGATTCCCATATGAGACACCATGGTCTGTGTCTGTGTACATAACATGCGTAGATTGAGGAGCCTAGGGAGAGTTCGAGCAAGAGATACCGCGCGACATCTCTACCGATCCTATTAGACCGGTCATTATTAACGGATTAAATCGAATTAGGCTAATAAACGTTGTGCCATGCCGGAGCGGGCGAGACTCGAGCAGGTCTTCTTCTTATATTTCTTTTTCCCTCTTTCCCCCACGTTCTCCTGCGTGGCAACGTGCTTTTCCGTACGACAATAATTTGTTTCGTCTTACCTCGAACGCGATAATTAACTGGCCATATACCACGCGATGCATCTACTTAACGAGTCAAGGAACTGATGACCGAATCCAGAATCTAGAGGTTAGACGGAATCGTTCTCGCGTCCTAATGAAACTAGGTAGGAAATTTCACAGTAATTTCAGGCAGGCATCTGACAAGATGTGTGTGAAACAATTGAGAGAAATTACGATTATGAAAATATATTGTACCGAGATTCTCTTGACAATTTTTTATACGAGCGTATGAAGTACTCTGTAGATGCGAATCAGTTATGAGTATACTACCGGAGAAAATTAGTACAACAATGGAAATCAGTGAAACATCGGTGGAAAGTCATTGAATCGTGAGTGTATATGCCCTGGTTTTTTCCAGTAGCATAGATACTCCTAACTGAATTTTCATTGACTCGAATTTCGAGAGTAGGTTATATTTTGGAAAGAAATTGCGGAAAAGATTCAAATCAAAAATAGAATAGAATCAAGGCTTAGTCCCAATTCTGTGGATTCGAGTTTCGAAAGCAGCGTATTCCAAATTATCTTGTGGTAAAATTTGAAGTAAAGAAATCTAACTTTTACGAAACAACAAAGTTTCGATTTTTGGAATCCCGACGGGTCTAAGTTCCGAAAATTCAAATACACTCACGCAGCGTAGTTTCCTCAGTGAGTGAGTGTAAAAAATCAGAAAAATCGAAAATTAGAATGTCCAGAATTCCGAACGTAAAAATATAGAAAATCCAAAAGAAAACAAGCTCGAAGTAATGAAATTTGACCGAGTCAAAGCTCACAAAACCGAAAATCTCCGGTCATTCGGAATTTCGATGTTTCAGATTTTTCAATTTTCTCATTTTTGCTTTCGCACTTTCGAAACTTTCGACTCGTCGGAGTTACGCCCCTTCGTAACTTTGCACTTTTCACGTCTTCGCTTTAAATTTGGCCAGCAAAAAATTCGGAATTTCAACCCTACCACATTGAGTATTTCCAAATTGCAAGAGCTCCAAATTATAAACCCACTATACGTACGGACGATAAAATACATAGTCGGACCTGTGAATTCAGCATGCGATAAAAGCAAAGGATCCCGGAGCAGCAAAAGCAGCCACTTGTTGCGCCGGAGGAGGAAGGAAGGAGGGCCGACCGCCCGCTGGTCCAGCAAAGATTCGGGCATGAGTTCGATCTCGGTTTGAGAGCGAACGAGAAGAGTGGATGCGTAGGTACGGGTTCCCCGAGTTTCCAGCTGCGAGGCTAACGGCGGGACGCGCGTTTCGGCCGAATAAACATAAATGTGAGGCAAACCTAACGGGAGACTGGCTACCTAATCGCGCGATTTATTGGGGGCTTAAGAACTGTGCGAGCTGAGAGTATACGCTGCGTGCACCAACAATTAAATATCGCTTTCAGATATTTACAAATGACCGGTTATCAGATTTTTCATTTTCCTTCCTCCTTCTCCTCGATCCATCGGTCTATCCATCGCACCGGCGCATGTGAACTCGCTCGGGAGGCGTTTCCCAATGATCGCCGGTCTCGCCGAGTTGCCTTTGAGCTTGCGACGCGATCCCTCCACCTCTTTCTTCTCCTTGCGTCGCTGTATCCAAGCTGTCCTTTTTTCCGCGACGTCTCGCGGGTTTTTTACATTTTTTTTTTTCTTTTTTTGCGAATATTTGATCAATTTCACGGACGATTTGAAACCAAGTCGAACCCGTCAATCCCATCGGATGACTATCAAAGCTCACCGTGCAGGCACATAATGGAAATTTGGAATTATTATTTAAATGCATTGTTAATTCGAGGTTTTTGTTTTTTTTTCCACGAAACAGATTGACGCCCGAAATAATGGGAAGAAAAAAGTTTACAGCTGCGGTCTGTCCGCGTATTTGCCAGATGCGTGCATTTAACAATAAGTTCTGAATCAACGCGACACGTCGCGTCATTAATGATTATGATTGAGAGAAACCGCGTCTTCCGTTAGAATCATATACGCACCTTTCGTAACTGTATACGCATATGAAACATTAGCTAATTCCGAATAACTAGCGCGAGCCGCGCTGTCCAAGGATATTTCGTTGTACGACAATGAATCATACGCGTTGAGAGTTGAGACAGCGTATGAGATTGAAAGAATAAGGTTGAGTCATCTTATAAACGGTAGATATATTTTATTATATACTCTGTGCATGTACGTATGTGTATGTATTGTATATAGGTACTATCGTTGCGTATAAGAGACGTGCGCAAGCACGGCTATCAGCCAATTGCTCTGAAATGTAAAACGTAATAAAATTGAACACGACATATTGTGTGCGGTACCCTATGACCGCGAGCACGGCGCTCTTGCAAGACAAGAATTAGACGGTGCATGGTTAAATAATTTATACTCCGTTTATCGTGAGGGGCTCGGGTTTATGACATTTTCAATCAATAAACGATTGCTCTGTAATATATGTATAACATGTAACACCGGTCAACACGAATTTTTAGTCTGGGTTCTAGATGCCAAATTTTGATTTCTTCTACGTAACTAACAAATGAAAGAAATACTTTCGTTATTTCGGATTTTATGAAATATTACCGATTTTCTCAAACATTTGTTGTAAATCGCAACTAAACAGATTGAGAGAAACAAACTTTGTAAGTAAGAAATAAAGGTTTTGGTCCACGTTCGATGTATAGAATCGAAATTAATTCATCTCGATAGAAACTCATTGATAAAAAATGTTTTTTGATGACCGGTGCAACACGCGAAAGCGCGGAACATACGGATGAATTATGCAAACCGGTGAATAGAGCGTTGAAACGCATGAAACTAAAAGGACGTTTTCTTGAGAGGTAATTAGCGCAGTAGAGGCAGCAAGAGAAGAAGGAGGAAGACGAAAATGGGGAGAGAGTGAGATGGCCGACTGGAACACGCGACGAATGGAGGCAAATTAATATATCCGCTTTTTAATCCCAATGTAGAGGTCAACTTCGTGGTGCAGCCACGCGACGAGAAGTCGGACTGCGAAGACGTCGCGCTTTGTCCCATCCTCGAACATCGTCGCCGCCCCTTGTTTTCTTCTCCTTTTCATTTCCCTTTATCCGGTCCACGTCCGCTTCACGTCGCTTTCACTCCAAATCCCGTTCCGCGAGCGTCGTTAACAAAAATGTTTGAAATGGTATAAAATAATGAACAAACGACAAATCTGTCGCAAATTCTCGCTTCCATGCAGACGGCAATATCTGATCACAGTTGGACGTTTAACTTGCAGCATCAACTCGTATACTTCGTGTTCTTTCAATGGAAATAATGGTTACGTGAGATGAATTTTTAACCGCGAGAACTTAAGTTAGATCTTCAATTGTTTCGAAACTGTGAAAATTCGATATAATTTTGTAATTTAATTCAAATGAATGCAAAGTATGAAACTATAACCGCACTGCTGGTCATAAAGAAACCGGTTTCAAGGGTATATCTTGAAACTATTTCGTTACTAGATCGGTTTTCGCTTTTTACTCCCACGAATGACGCAATACAATATCAATTGATGCGATTAAAGCATCAATTATCAACATTGCCTTACTTACTGAGTATCTATTCGATACAGTACATAAGTCGAAAATAAATGAAATCGTAAAATATTTCGAACGAAAGTACAAATGATCAAAAGACTTTCCCGCTGTCAAGACTACGTACTGAAATTTACGAAGTTTTGGTTTCAAATGCAACGTTAAAAAAAAAAAAAAAACATCCGAAATAATCGATCAACGGATCAATTTTAACCGGTTCAATCGAGTCGCGTTCGATTAGTCTTTTGGATCGATCATTTTCATCTGAGAATTAGCGGCCATCGGTAGATCTTGCACCCTCCCGATGCCGAGGAGGAGGCTGCTCCGCGTTCCTCGCGTCACGCGCCGGCCAGTTAAGCTGATCGCGACGGGCGCGCGCCGATCTGTTCTCGTTTCCTGCGAGTGTGGGCGCCCCCGACGGCCCCCGACGGCCCCCGACGACTAACGCAGGAACATCTACGTTTCTCCGTCTGGATCATCGTGCGCTTACTCTCATGCTCAACAAGGTATAATCAGTACCCAGCAACTGCGCGTAAGTATGATATTACGTTAGATGTGTGCTGGTACGTATGCGGATAAACAAGTCGTGACGCTCCGCGTGCGATGACGTACGGCAATTGGCGGAGAACGGGGAAGGACGGTAAATTTCAAGGCTCGCGATCGAGCCGTTAAGATAAGGGAAAAAATCCCGAGCGACTTAGCATCCACCTAGCGTAATTCTTCTTTATATTCAAGCCGAACCGAGGATGAGCTTGAGCGTGAAACCCTCTCGGCGAGTGATCACAATCTTGGTTCTGATCAAAATCTTGCCAATTTTTTGTCTAGTACCTACGCTTTTGCCTTTAGTAAACGCTCACGGTTATTGTTCTCTCTGTTCACTGAAAATACATCTTATGGGAGGTTGCCTGAATACGCGTGTTGCGCAAACATGTATATATTAGGGTGGTACCTATTTGATTATTATTATTTTTTTTTTGTTAAGGTGCCACTCGAAAAATTTGTGACAAAAAAAAAAAAAAAAGAAAGAAATTAAAGAAAGAACCACCCTAGTATACGCGCATGCCTAGGTATTTAAATGTGCACACATGCGCCGCATGCGGAGTAAAAATAAACACGCACCGTGCGAGGCGGATAGTAATAACATCACGGAAGATTAAGCAGGGCGATCGAATGACAAGGAAGAACAAACGGTCAACGCTGTAATCGCACAATGGGTGAAATTGAAGTCGTCATGGGAAACCCCAGCCTCTTACGGTCCGCCGCACCGGCGTTTAAACGCGGCTTCCCCATTCCCGACTAGCTCGCCTTGCCTAGGACCCTTTTGTCACGTGACCTGTAAACAGCCCCAAAAACCCACCGAGGATCCGTATCCCAGTCAAGCTTGCATCGTTCCTTTTCGCAAATGACGACAAGTATACACGTTCGAATTCGACGATGCACCAAAACTCGATGCAAATTTTTCTCCGAAATATTAGTCATTTTGTCGATGAGCTTTCCAACTTCTTCGTATCTCTTATAAGGTATCGCTCAATGACTGTCGGTCAAATTGTGTATAATGTATAAACAAACTTCGACCGAACGAAAATATGTTACAGTAACTTTTTCCGGATGATTTGTTTCATTGCATCTCATACATGGCTGCGTGTTCATCGATTAGTCACGATACCCGCGTCCTCTTGGATGCAGCTCCGCTCTTCATTGTGGTCGTGATCGGCGTCAAAGAGGGGAATGAGCGGGTCCGACCTGGTGACTGGTCGATTTCCCGCACTATTATTGTCTTCCGTGAAGCAGATTCGCAGTCCCGCGTTGATTACCGGATCTTAGTCATGGGTGAATCGGAGGATTACCTCACAGTCGGAGTAATATCCTGGAGTCCATTTTCGTTGCGTCAATAAACGAGCAAGTGAAACGAAATATATATTTCGTCCGATAAACTGAAAATGGGACAACTGATTAATTGTATAGCAGTAATTTGAGTCACGCAAATGGTAAAGGATACGCACGCGGCGTCCTCGTCTACAAGTTACGGAAATCTACCGGAGGACGTCAAAAGGCTAGAAGTCCCTCTTAACAGGCAGCGAGCTATTAAGCCGTAGGAATTAAAAAGGATGAAATTAACCAATTTGTCGTGAATTAGACAAGAATGCCGGCCGTAGAGTGTGTGCTACGAGTTAATTGCGGGTTCTTTAAAAAAGGAGGAAAATTCAATTCGGAAAAAAAGAGCAGGAACAATTTAAAAAACCCCAAGTCCACGGCACTGGCTGCCGATGTAACCCAGAGCTGGATGAAAGTGCCCTCCGCCGCGATGCCTCCGTTAGCAAAAGTCACAAGGAGGAAATTCGTCGATTCCTCGAAGTCGTTGGTGAAGTTTCGGGGCCGGGGATGAAATTCAGAATTTTAAAAGTTCCAAAAGCGCCAAATTCCGAACTTTTGGCTGGCGAAACTTAAAGTAAGGAAATCAAGCTTTTACGAAACATTAAAGTTTCGAAAAATGTGCGAAAATGAGAAAATTTCTAAATATGATACGTCGAAATTCCGTGTGATCGCAGATTTTCAAGTCTGTGAATTTATGGTTTGGAAAAATTTCACCGCCTTGATCTTTCTTTGTTTCGGATTTTCGATATTTTCACGTTCGGAATCCTGGTAATTCTGATTTTCGGTTTCACCGATTCTTCACACCCACTCGTTGAGTGAACTACGCTGCGTGAGTATATTTTAATTTTCGAAATTTTACTCTGTCGAAGATTTATTTTTCGTAACTTTACCGTAACTTGAATTTTCGGAATCTTGCATTTCGGAACTTTGCCCCGTCGGCTTTCCGACCATTCGAAACCTTGTTGTTTCTGCAAAGTTTCACTTCTTTAATTCAAGTTTCATCCCCTAAAATTTCGGAATCGGGCGCTCTCGGAACTTTTCAAATCCGGAACCCGAACCCCGCCCCAAGTTTCGAGTTTCCGCTGCCGCACCTGAGTACTCGCAGACGAGGTGCCATTGCGCAGCTGACTCGCGTCTCGGTTGAAACGAAGTGAAAAGAAGGCATCCGGCGCGCGTCGCGGGGTCAAGTGGACGTCGCGAGCAGCTCGACTAGCCGACCTCGCATCCTTTCCTTGATTGGGGGTCGGCGAAGAGGAGGCTGGGGTCCAGGTCAACCGGAGTTGACTCTTGCGACCGGGCCAGCTGCCCCCTGCAGCCCAAGGACTCCGCTCGCAGCTCCTCTCTTCATTCACGTATTTCTTCATTATCTGTTCACCCCCCTCCTCTTCCTCCTCCTCCACCTCCTCGAGTCTTTCATTCATTCAAGCTCGTTCATTCATTTCTTCTTGGTTCCCTCGTTTGTTCGTATCGTTCTTCGCTGCACACATGCAACATTTATCCAACTCCACTCTGCAGCGTCCGGGCTCCAGACGTCGGACACAATCAATTACACCATGTATTATCGCGCATACGAAGCTCTTATTCTCTAAAGAGAGATCTTTACGAGACTCTGGTCTCAGCTTTTTGTAACTCTCTTACCCTCTCAGTCGCTCAATTTTTTCTTTGCCATATACTACGGAGAAAAATCGGTTCGGTAACCCGGGCTAAAAATTCAGATAAAGTATCGAAGAGTTATATTATGCTGATTAACGAAGCTTCAATTTCTACTTTTAACACGAAAACTTTAAACTGATTATGCTAGGAACAAGGTTCAGTGTAATAGAATTGATATTAGAATATTTTAGATACGAATAGAAATCTCGTGTGACCCGATAAATGTACGATTGCTTAAAATAAATACCTCTTGAACTAAAACGATAAGTATTACCGCTCATCCATAATTATCTCCTACATTCAGTAAATAAAAAAAGACCCTGGATCGAAAAAGGTAACACAAAACGATAAGCATTCAATTTTATTAGTAGTCACTGTAACGCAAAAAGTATACCTGATCGAATAAAATGAATATGGTTTTACAATGACGGTAGATAATTGTGTCAAAATTAGTAAGCATCTTCCTTGTTACAAAATTTTGCTAACTATAGTGTTCCTAAAGTTTAGTTTTGGAATGTTTCTTGTCTTGATTTCTTCAAATATGCAACACTTCAGATTTAACTGAAAACAATTATTTTTCGTTATAAGGTGACGCATCGACGGCAATAAAAATTGTTTACTAACCATATTTTCAACTATTCATCTCGAAATTGGATAGAAGTAGTGCTAAAAAGAAAGGAACATTACTCCTTCATATATCTTTTTGCGAACATGAGTCACTATTATACGCATATAATATAACGCCAAAGAAAGAAAGAGCAGCGCAAAGAACCAGCGGTTGTAAGCATCGGAGCGAACAAAAAACCGAGCTTCGCTCTTTTTCACCCTTAATTCGTTTCTCCAACAATCCACACACACACACACACAGCCACATGCACTTACATCGTCGCAAGTGGAATTAGCGGTAAGTGGCAGGGCGATCGCTACGAGGAAGTTGGCATTATGGAAACACGTGATATTCCAGGAGGGTAGGTAGGCATGCGTTTAATATACGCGGCTTCGAGCAACCCCGCATTGTAGGCGTATTATGCGCAGAGCTTCTCAAGAGGACCAATCTTATTTCCATCGTGCCAGAGTCCGACTGCAGCAGGGCACATGTTCGACCCTGGGCCGTTGCCCATTTAGGCAGCACTCGCTACCTTTTAAAACAAACAGTGCTACGTGCGCCCTTCGTACTCCGAACAATGGGCTTGGAATCGCGTATACAAGGGACTTATTGAACTCGAAAAGCGTGTGGACCGAAACCGAGAGCACAGCTGCCTGCCATTGGTACCTTATAATACACTGTGGACGCCGGTGAACGAGCTTGGACGAAGTGCCATCAAGCTCTTTATGTACCAGTAATTATTTCTCCAACGCCCTAAACGCGTTACGAGAAATAATTACTCCGTAACCCATTGTTGTCGCACCCGGGCCACTTTCAGCCACGAGTACTTACTATTAGAAATATATGTATACCTATGCCTCCAGATAACCTGGCGGGTATCTTGGAGACGCAGTTTTCATGAACCTCGTGCATGCTGCGGTACAGTTTGGCATTGTACCATGGATGGATTCTGGTATGGTTCATCGGTATTATTTTTACTGATTTATTGCCGTCGTGTATGAGATCGATTGAGAACAATCGGAAATTAACTCGACAGTATTGAATGTATGAAAATACTTTATTTTTATGTGTATTTAATACACGTATGTACAAGATTACAAGATTTCAACGTTTAGTGCAATATTGAGACTAATGAAGAACGCCGATAATCGAACACCTAAGGAGAACGAAGCCACGCAGTGATCGTTGATATTGTAAATGTATAGGGGATTGTGGTGCTCTGGATAAGAAAATTTGTTACATTTATCTTGATCTCTGAGCATCCCTGTCGAAAAATGACTTCCATTTCCTACTATCACGTACAGTACCCTTCCAAAGTCCAAGGTGCCTGCATGAAAAAAACATAAAAATAATGAAAAAACCACCATTTTATTACAATGAACTAAACAATATTTCTTATGAAATAGAACAAACAATTTCTTTATGAAATGTATTCAACATTTTGTGTCAATTCTTTTCGGCTGTGGAACCTTTTCTTCTTTTCTTTGATACACTTCCGAACAGGCTTCCGCATTCTATTTTCTGTTTCCCTGTTTGTATTTATTCTCGAGTCTCACTCTAATGCATATTAAATGCAAGTAAGAAATCACTTTTGCATAGGATTTTCATAATCAAATATAGGACACCAGATTTCGAATTAAACGGGAGTTTCACTCTAAATGGAGTTGAAGAAAAAACCAGACGTGATGGAACTTTTTTGAGTATATTTTCCGATTTCAGTTGGCGAAAGTCTATAATAAACAGCATAAGAAAACCTGTGCAGTATTTTGTTTTCAGATCTGTGCAATTAATAATCGTCATTAAAATTTCGCCTCTCCTAAAATCTTCGCTTCTGCAATAAATTATTATCCGCATATCTGATTGCGCGCGTATCTCGGCATTTATATGGCGAGCGGCACGCGCCAAAGACACCATTATTACCGCTGCAGCATATCTCCTTGTGAATGTGTTGTCTACGGCTCATTCGTAATTTGGTCTCCTTCGCGCTTTCTCTCTCGCCGACGAGAAGGAGCGAGAAGCGTCGGCGCACGCGCAGTGTTCGTCTCGCGTTCGCGTGGCGTCGCAGGATGAAGGAGCGAACTGGAGAGGAACGCCGGCAAAAGGGGGAAGAGGTGGAGGAGGATGAGGATGGGGAGGGGGGAGGGTAAGCACGAGCCTCTTTGCCTCGCGTTAATTCCACGCAGCTTGTTCTTCACCACGGTCTGCGATCTCATTCGGACAAATAGAAACAATTCGCTCCGCTAAGTAGGAAGTGTCCCCCGCGGCCCTTCGAACAAACCCCCTTGAAACACCCTGATTATCCCTGATTACCCCAGGCTTGATTGATTACATGCTCGTTACGTCGCAGCGCGAGACGCTCGTTCTTTGAGTCGCCCCCGAACCATCCGTATCATGATATTATGCTTCGTTAATACGTAAATTGTAATTTTCCAATGTATAATATCAGCACCATGCCGCTCAGGCCCTGCGGATCGTGGAGATTCACTTTTTATTTTTCCTCCCGTGTTCGCTCGGTATTTGTCTCTCTCTCTCTCTCTCTCTCTCTCTCTCTCTCTCTGCTTTTACGCTCTAAATTATTGGAAGCCACAATACCAAATCTTTCGACGACACGCGGGGTGGACGGCAAACGAACGTTGTGATAACGAATACGGAGGGTGACTGCATAGCCGGTGTGTTTGACCTGTGGGAAGCCTTGCGGCAACCGTATAATATCGATGAACCTCGAAGCATAAACACTACCGAGTCGACGGTCGTGATTAACTCGAAACAATTAGTGTAACTTGAGGGTATTTCTTTCGTTCTGTGTACACACGAAGCTTTACACAGCAAACGTGCTTGCGTACCAAAAAGCGTCATCGTAACTCGTAAGACTTCCTTTACACCATGGAACTGCTGGACCCTTCTCTAGTGACTATGTCCCTTCGCTTTTTCTTATACCGATTCACCGCTGAATTGTCGCAGGTATTCATCAATGGAACAGAGATTTTGAATGGGAAAAATATTTTCATCCGGTGAACAAATACCGATTAATTACTAGGTAGTTCATTTTTTAACTTTTTTGCTTTTAAGGTGCCACTCGACATTTTTTGACAAATAATTTTTTTCAGTACTTGTCATAAATTTTTCGAATGGCATCTTAATACAAAAGTTAAAAAATGAACCATCCTATTCACTACCCACGATTTCATCAAACTACACGAGGTGCCGTAATCTTCGCGGTTTTGACCGCCGCGAACTGGAGTACCGCGAGACGCTAATCAGAGGTTGACTTTCGCATTCTCTGTATTCGCCCACGGTGCACAAACTCATTTCGAAGCGTAACTCGACTTCGATTGGGGTCAGAACACGAGCCGCGTAGCTCACAGAGTTATAGGTACGATGTGTTATTCCTATGGCTTGGGTAATTTGGATTTCCAGCGACGCTGTTCGATGCCGTTCAACAATTTACGGACGTTTGAATCTATGAATAATTATTCGCAGATTTTATTTTTCAATCTATTCCAGGCCTATCTCACATAAGTTGGATCAATCGACAAAATTTTAAATTATCTCGACCATCTTCATCGAAAGCAGAGATCTACCATTGAATCATGCCCTTCACCTCACGTGTTGGTAAACAGTCGTAAGAGTCTGCCAAATATTCGAAAAAAAGTTAATATACGCCATAAAAATGTACAATTTATAATGTATTGTGACACCGGTACCTGTATGTTTGGTGCTTCGTTATACGAAGGATGAACCAAACTAATTAAAATCGCTCATATTAATAACCTCAATAAATTTACTCGGTTCTAAAAAAATTTCAGGTTTTATGTGAGGCCATAAAAAGGTTGAATACAGATGTCTATAACTTCTGCCAGGTATGTTGGACTTTGTGAAAAAGAACCGATCCTTCCGTCGTTTCATAAATCGTTTAATATTCACGAATTCAATATACCGCAGATTCTTCTCTCTTCTGCAGTAAAGGAGAAAAAATTATTTCCCCACATTCCTTTGTTTTATTTCACCATTGATGTCATCGTTTTTACATTTACAAAAGAATTTTTATAAAATTCTGTGTACATACCATAGTTACATTACGGCAGACTTTTGTCCACATCGAAGAATGGTTATTACCTACACTTTATTTGTGTAAAATCGGACTGATGTATTTACTCTGAAAAACTGAGCCTTCAATCGCTTGGAATGCTTAATTAAGCCAGGTCAATTCGTGAGCGTTGACAGCAGGAAAACTCGGATGTTAACGGAAATGATAAAAATTACACGACGTTGTTTACATAGTCAAATTTAATGAACTGAGATTTTTTCTTGATTTCGGAGTGAATAGTCCCATCCTAATCTAGAGAATAACTCCCGCATTGCAGTCTTTACGGATCTGTAAAATCCGTGATGAATTCGATTCCTCACTTAGACTCCGCAGATGACAATGAAATTGATTAAAAATATTCTCGACAATAACGACGAGCAATCCGTTCAGATTTACTTGGCGTGCGATACTTGGGTGTTCTCCCGGTATATATCGTGCACCATTGACCCCTTCCAGGTCCAGATGAATTAGTCCCTCGACAAAAGTACACAATATCCCAACACGCACAAGGATATCGCATTATAGAGACGTAGGTATACGTATAACATTTATACCGATTAGGCGGCTTAATCGTGTTATACAAAACAGTTAGAGGTTCCCAGCCTCTCGACAGAACGCCCGTATGTCCGCGTCACACAAAAGTGTTAAACGAACGAAGGAGCGAGCTGGCGAGCTGGCGAGCGAGTGTCGAGATGAATGGGCGAACGAACGAATGGTGGCCACCGGAAGCATGTATCACTACACCGAACTACACGCATAGGCTCGCAACGACTGATCGTGAGTATGTTTTATATTACAACCATACACGTCTTTCCTCTATTTACTTGCCTACGCGTACGTGCGAGTAGGTGTGCGGACGTGTGGGGGGCCCCCTATACGCACACCGCGACACCGCAGTGTGACTTGAGTCTTCAACTTGCCTCGACGCAGATCTTGAATGGGCTCAATTAGCTTCGTTAGGCGGCAAACCCGGGTTACTGTATACGCGTCTAATTGTTTCCTGAGAATTCACTATTGCCGCGGACATGATTCGCCCTCCGTGCCTCCCGGAGGTCCCGGTACATCGGTGACACCCCAAGACTCGATATTCTCCTCGATCGCGTAAGCACCAAGGTCTGACGTGAAAAAATCAAATTAAAAGTTACGAATCTTCGTTCGCACCGATCGATCGTTTCATCGATCCTTGGGCGATTCGTTTCTAGAATTAGATAATATCCAGGCGATCCACATCATGCGCGTTACGGTATCCTAAGATGACTTTGGTAAAATCTGTTGTAAAAACAACGTTACGTACCCGATGCCTTTTATATTCGTATACACGGTTGAAAAAACATGTTTACGATTTTGCAATTAGCATTTTGAATCGCAGTTTCTGCGTATAAAACGCACAGCGATGCGAAACTATGTTTATTCCACCCTATAGTTCACTATAAATCCACTTCCGATCACTCACGGCAATACAATTAATCACACTGCTTTCGGGTGTAAATAATCGAAAACGAATACGAGATTTTGCATTCGCAAAATTTTATACATTACACACACGATGTTGACTTGCCGGGGTTGCGGCACAACACCGTGTTTAAACCGCAAGACGACCACCATCATCGCCGGGATAGTGGGACATTATAGCCCGAGCAAATCCCCCCTAGCCGGGGATGCGGTATAGAGTATATCGAAACCCAGCCATCCCCTAGGCCGATCGTTGAAATCTCGGCATCCCTGGCCGAGAGCGTCGAGGGTAGAGGCCGCCCCTAAAACGCGCCCCGTTTTAACGAAACCAGTCCTACGTCCGTGTAGTTCGCTGTTCCGACGCTTTCGCGCCCCGGATCCTGCAGACGTATACCTATAACCTAGCACACATGCCTGCAGGGTGGCGTTTGGGCCCCGGGCAACCCCAACTTTGGAATAATGTAACGACACACCGCCGCACCGAATCTATTCACGGGTCAACCAACCAACCCCAAACCTACTGGTGGTGCGGCCGGATTCAGCCCTCGGTCCCTCTCTCCCTCTCTCTCTCTCTCTCTCTACCTACGGTGCCTCTACCCCTCGTTTGTATAAACACCTTATAAATCGCTGCCATTCAAAGATGGCGAACTTTACTTTCTGTCAAAATAACCATAACCACGGTTTCTACCGCTGCTGCACGACAATGCCAACGCAAATGGCGATGCCACGTTTCGCCATACATACACACACACACACACGCACACACACACACACACACACACACACACACATATATATACTCTCAATTTTTTTTTTCTACAAACTAACAGTAAGCATAACGTAACTAAACAAGTTTCATGCAATTTTTTTGTCTTGTCTTCGGAGAAGAATATTGTCAAACTTTTGGGTGTTTCGGAAATTAATCAGGTTCGTTGAGCGATGAAGAAGCGATCAAAACAGGCGGAAATTAAAAGATGGGACAAATGCGTTTAATAGCGATACGTGTTATCGGCTTAAAGTCTGAAACAGGACTGTTTTTGCAATAATGTTGGCTGACGTAGCAACCTTATTCATTTCATGACATATCAGAGCTCTTGTATACGTCTTTTACTTATGACAACTACTAGATAATTAGAAAGGGGGGGTAAAACGGGTGACTTGATCTCCTGTAAAGCGTCATAAAAATGACTTAAATCGGTATATGCGTAGCTATAACTTGTTCCTCGGCGTATATTTCAATGCATGTAACATATGTGTGTGTAAGACATTATGCAACTGCATTAGCGTACCTACTTTGATACCGCGACATCGTTGCCAGGTTATAATTCAACGATAGCCGCCGCATACCGTCACGTAGACGTCGCATCGGCGAGGGGTCGGTCGCAAAGTCGGCATAAACACTTGTCCTGACAATATAAATTGGTCCAAGTGGCCCCAGCATGTGTCCGCGTCCACGCGTCCGTCGCATCACGTACCTACTTCGCGTCGCTCCAGTCGTGGTGCCACCGTTCTAAGGTACGAAGGAAATTTCTCAAGGGATATGGATGCCGCGCGCACATGCGCCCGCCTAATTATAACCGCACACACGCGCATGTACGCATGTAGCTGTCACAGCCCTGACAACGTGACTCGTGCGTGCCGCATCCCGATTTTTCACCGATCCGGGTAATGCCCGAAAAATTGCATTTCATACGAATTTTAGGAAAAACGATCAGGCACAGGACAGCGTCTGTGCTGTCGAACGTGTCAAAATTTTTGGAAATGAAAGAAAACAGTATATCTTTATCCTCATAATTCGATAAAGGTGTTGGGGGTTCGAGGTGTTGCACAAAATTTTGATTTTCGGACTTTACTACCTTATTCGAAAGAGCATTGGAACGGTTCAGTCCCGTTAACGATCATTAATGCAGATGGACGTTACAGGGCAGTAAATAACAGCGTCGATCCGCGGCTCGCTGACCCGCGAGCGGGTCACACAATCCCATCTGCACACCCCTTAAATGCTTAAACGCTTAAACGTTCGAGCGCTCAAACGCCCACAATCACAAGCGCGTCACTGCCGTGTCTGGCTCGAGTGAAGATGCCGACTTTTGGGTTCAGTCGTAGATGAAAATTCTCTTTTTCGGACAAAGAAAAAAAAAAAAAAGATAGAAACACAAGAATTGCTGATATACCTATGTGGAGTGAATTAAGCAGTCACGTTTCTGAACATTTATCAAACAGCAAACTTGGGCGCGTATATTCGCAGCTACGCCAGCTACAATTTCGATTCGCTGAATTGTAATTGTGTACACGGAGGTAATGAAAGAACGGATTTTACTCAAAACTGCAGGAAAAGAGAGACGCGTCAGGTTTTTTGGTAAAACATACTTTGTAAAATGCAGAATTTACTGTAGAGTCAGTGAAAACCACTGTGTTCGAAATAAAATCAGCTACATTTGTAGTCAAAAATATACATAGTTCGCATGGGTATTTTTTATATAAAAAACCCTGATGTGTCCCTCTTTTTTACTGGAGTTTTGAGTAAAATTTGTTCTTCTTCTTCTCTCCGTGATGTATGGTAAAACACACCACGTCACATCGACCCACGTGCAACTTGGACTTACGGTCCTCCCAAAGTCCTTGGATCGGTGTGTTCCCTGGTGGTTTCCGGGTCGTTTGGCCGCAAATCAGCCGACAGTGAGAGTTTCAGAGGAAAAGCTTCAACGTCCGCCGCAGCTGGAGGGGGTAAATTTAAGGTCAAAAGACGAATTTATGCCTCAACTGGAGTTGCGACTCCATGGCTGAGGCTCCGTCTAGATATAATACCTACCTGTAATGTGTATTCGAATGGTTTATGGTTATGTCGGAAGCAATAAAACGATATTTCTGGAACGTACTGGCTCGGGATACAAAAGTCATTGCGTCTTCGGTGCACCCAAGAAACATTGGCAAGGCCGCACTGGCAGCGTTTTTATTTTCGCGGACAGTTTTTCCAGGTATACAACAGCAATGCCCGGAACCATTAGCATTGAAACTTACGTCCCAAATTCCAACGCCTATGAAGCATTTTGTTTTGACAGCCAGCGGGTTCTGCTTGTTAATTTTATTACGGAAACCCGCATAACTTTTCCTCGACGCAATTTGAAGTGTGGTGATATCTACCTCCCACGTACCTACTTTACTCTTCGTATCAATTAGCTGTATCTGATTCCGAGGTTATGCAGATGGAAGGAAAACTTGGCGAAAAAATCCAGTCCCTTACACTTGTACACGTGTTAAATTAAACGAATGGGTTGGAAATCAGCTATCGAGCTGTATAAATCGATTTTCAAGAATTTCATTTATGGTTGACTATAATCATGAATCGGTCTATTTATAGGTTTATGATTAACGGTACCGCTCGGCTTACATGGTCATAATTAACGGAGCGGAGGGTTTAGGTGTTTGAAAAATAATTGACGAAATTTACAACGGTTATATTAAAAGATTTCGAAGTTTATTTCGTAATCATAGTTTCTCTGTACTTCACTCCTGCATCCTCATTGTGTCCTTATATTCTTCAATATATAATATCACTGCATATATGTACATATTTATAACGAAATTATTAATCTGTTTTGTACAAACAAGGTGTATATATATATATATATATCAGCGATACATGTATACAGGTATACAGGTATACTACGAATGTATAGTAATTAGAGATTCGACTCTGTGTTACTACGACCAATCGTATACCGAGAATCATATCATCGCGTGTATAACGCGCAGCGTTAGAATTGCTATGGTGTGTTTAATAAGTACGCCAGTATAAAGAGCTGCACCGTGCATAACGAAGATTGAGGCGCCTATAGCCTAGCGATTCAAGCGACATTGTACGTCAGTATACAATTATACATATATATAATGTGTGCCATGTATATAATAAACGTGTATTATAACATTTCTTTGTTCTACGTATAAATTATATTTATTCAATTTTACAGTAGGTATGTACTGCGGTCCAATCTAAGCTGTATATGGGGTATAATTATTCATGTCTATAAGAATCTGTACAGACATATATGTATACCCATTGCATTCGTCTTGCGTATACGATACGTGTATGCACATCGTATACGCAGGCATATATGTATACAATATTGTCGATACAATAGTAATAATAGATTAAGTTGATTTTTGACTATCTACAAAATCTCTCTCTGTCCATATTTACATGTACAATAACATTTAAACCGGAGATCACCGAGTATTTTACTTTTAAACATACAACGAGGTAATATAACATTTTTATACGTGCAACGTTCTAAATAATATATTTACACAAATTACGCGTGAATTTATAATCTATTGAAGTCAGCGCATCCGTTATCGCGATTTCAGCTAATACCGCAAACGGTTTCGGCCCCCTTCTGACCCTTTCAACCGACATCACCGGTCGTTATATCGCAAAGCATTGCAACTCGCCCCCCTTTACAGTACGTAACACCAACGAAAAAATCATGAAGCCAAATTACCGATTTCAGCACTGCCCCGCCGTCAGAGCTGTTATCGGCTCACTCGGTAGCTTCAAAGAATCGGAAGAATGGCATGCCAGGACGCAGGGCCTGCTAGCGTTGGTGCAACAAGGGGGGCGAGTGCGGGGGATGAGGTTCCGGGCTGCTGTCGGGGGAGCCGGTGGTGGAAGGCGTCTGGCTGAGAGGGGTCGACGTTTGCTGAGGGAGATGATGCCGCTGCTGCTGCTGGTACCGGCGTTGCTGTTGCTGATGCTGCTGATGCTGCTGTTGCTGTTGCTGCTGCTGCTGCTGCTGCTGCTGCTGCTGCTGGAGAACGGCCTGTTGCTGCTGGTGCTGTTGATGAGCAGCGAGGCTCCTCAGCGTCGAGTAAAAGTCGTTGTAAGCTCCGGCGGCGGCGACCGCGGCGGCGGCGGACGTCGCGACGCTAGCCGGCGGCATGCTCGCGGGGTGGTAAGCCGACGTCGGGGCCTGGAGCAGTCGTTCCATGGAGAAGGCGCCGTGAGCCGGGGGCGCGGCGGCCGCTGGAAGAGGCTGCGGCTTGCACGGTAGATTCGCGGAGGCGGCCGCCCCCGGCAAAAGGCTCGCAGGGTATCCAGATGGCACGGAGTAGGGCCCGGCCCGGTGGAGGTAGGGCAGCGCGTAGAGCGACGGAGGCCAGGCGGGGGCGACGTAGGGCGAGTGGTTGAGGGCAGGGTAGAGGCCGTTGAGTCCGGTGAGGCCGTTAAGGCCCCCGAGGACGACGCTTCGCTTGAAGGCCGCGAGTCTGGAACGAGACGCGGCGGTCGTTCGTCGCCTGAGTTTCCCGGTCGTCCCGCCTATGAATACGTCTTCGCTGCTCGGGTCCAGCATCCAGTAGTTACCTTTGCCGGGGTCGTCGTAGTGCCGCGGCACCTTGACGAAGCACTTGTTCAGGGAAAGGTTGTGCCTTATCGAGTTCTGCCAGCCCTGCTTGTTGTCGCGGTAGTAGGGGAAGTGCCGCATGATGTACTCGTATATACCGTTCAGGGTAAGCCGCTTCTCCGGACTCTGCCGTATCGCCATCATGATGAGAGCGTTGTAGCTGTACGGCGGCTTCTCCGACTTCTTCTTCTCCTCCGCCTCTCGCGCCTCCTGCTCCTTCCTCGCCCCAGGATCGTTCCCCGGACTACCCCCCGCGTTGCCTCTCGAACAGTCCAACGGCGGCGTGTCGGCGCCGTCGTCGTACCCTGTCACGTCCAGGTCGCTACCCTCGTCCGTGTCCTCCGCGGTAGCATCCTGCACCGGGCTCGGGGACTGGCTCGTCGGCGTCAGGCTCTGCGGCGCCGGGGTCACGGCACAGGCCTCCGGGAGGATGCTGCGTATACTGAAGTTGGACTTGAGGGTGGCCCTGGGGGGCGGCAGCGACACGGTCACCGTGTGCTCCCCGGATCCTTCCATGTTCACCATCTCCTCAACCTCGTGCTTCGTCCCTCCGGCGCACTTTTAACAACTGAAGGCGTGCAGGGTCTCCGGGCCCGATTCAAACAGTCCGCATCGACACTCGCACACTTTCCGGTACACGTGACTGCGTCGGTCCGGTATTATATACGCGTATAGGTCCTATATTTTCCGTTCATAAAACACTGCTGCCGGTACACTGTTCGGGGCAAACCGAATCGTTATATCGTCCCATTCATCGAATCACACGAGACAGTAGCCGATTTTTCACTCTGCGTCATTCCAAAAGCGCAACGACAAATAAAACCACATCCACGGAGACCGGATCACGTACCGTGCAACCAGTGTCCGATTCCTGTTCTTCTCACTTTTCCTTCAAACTCGTTATATACATACGTACGTATACATACATATATATATGTATATATATGTATGGTGTAATCTATCCGACTCTTGACGTTTTCACCTCATGCACGTTGGACGAAGACTGCCGACGACGAGCCAACGGTAGAAGCGTCAACCCGACTCTACAGACGCCCCGGGAATGGTGGGGAGTTATATACCGTTGGATTGGACCGCCTCCTAGGGTTTCGAGCCCGCCCAGGCGCCGAACCGCACCAACTGAGGGATCCTTCAGGCCGACGGACTCCGAGTCGACGCCCTCTTCGTCCTCGCTTGTTTGTGCCCAATGTTTGACATCAAACAATGCAAACAGAAGAGAGGAAAGCAGCCAGCCAGTGGTGGGGATCCTACAGACCCTTCATTCGTTTCTGTCCTGCGCCCAGCGCTTCGGTCCTGCGGGGGGAGGGGGTGTCAGGCCTTTGAGCGTCAACCTCGAGGCGCGCAGACGCGTCCAAGGAAGACAAACAGATCATCAGCCTTTCGACGTTGTTGAATCGCGACAGCGTTTTCCCACCCTCGGCTTTTACACACCCTTCGTTCGTCTCCTTTTATCGTGCGCGACTTGCGTGTACGTATATTTGTTCAACGATGTACACGCATTTACGTACACGTGCAGTTTATTGTCAGGCTTACGAAAGGTTCGCAGGAATTACTTTGGTCTGGATATAATACCACTCGAAAAAGATCACTAACGAGATCGTAAGCGATACCTAATGGTTAACAGACTCCCGATGTTTTTCAAAATTCGGCTTTATAAGATTTGACTTTGGTAAAAAATTCGTCCGTATCGCAGTCACAGTTGATGTTTCGTTCGCCGATTAAAGTCGTGGCACGCCGGTAGGTATCGTCTACTCTCGAAATGTGAATTAATCACAAGTATACTGCTGGAGAAAATCGGTTTATACCACACATTGGAAATCGGTGAAATATCAGTGAAAATTAACTCATTCTAATTCAGAAAGTATAATGTACCTACCTAGGTACAAACGCGAAGCATGGAGAATATAATTGTAAGCGTTTTACTCTTTTTCGTATTGATTTATATTATTGACCAGGTACTCGACGTGCAGCGTGTACGCAGAAACGACGAGTCCTGCGGCTACACGCTGCAGTGTTCGATTCCCATTTCGGTTGGAGCAAAGCTTTCGAATTATTTTTTCCGCTAGAAATTATCCCTGCCGATCTATTTGACTGATAAACTTAACCACTGCGCCTATTTTACAAGACGCTTTTTAAAGACAGTACAATTTGCGGGAGTAAGTGACGAAAAATGTTTATTTTATTATCGATTGAATTTTCAGTTGTTCATATAGATTTCTTTTACGTCATTTCTGCGCTAAATGTTGGATCTATTATCGGTTAATCGGTGTTGTATTCGTCACAGCTTATGTTTTTCTGTGATTTGAAAAAAAAAATCATAGGGTAAAGACGAGTAATTAACAAAATTTGTTAATTTTTTTTGAAACTTTTTCAGGGGTTGTACACTGAGAAAAGAAGGTCCTTGACTTTATTGGATATCAAGTGATCCGAATATAATATATCCATGAGTTTGTATAGTCCTGAGAGCATATTTATTCAAAGCGACAATTTACGCAGTTCTTAATTAAAACAAAATCCGTATTTACGACAAATAAAAAATAATTTAAATAAATTGAATAGAGATTGAGGGACATAACTCACTGCGAGCTGCTCTTCCGGTTTGATATTTTTATCCAAGCGCTGTATGCTTCGTGTAAAACAAAGTGTCCCTTCACTCAAATAATGTTTACAAGGACCAATGGCATATTCTTCCGATCAAAGAAGTTATGGCATTGTACTGAAAAAAATAAAATCACATCGACTGACCCCGTATTTGGATTAAAAATGTATTTAAATAATTCAATCATTCCTTTGGTATTTAAGTATTATGGGTGTATAAATGTAGTGTAAATATAGCTGTCACATATTTTTCTTCACCTTTTTTTTCAACACGATATGCATTGTTACTGACTGCCACCGAACAAGTGTAGCAGCGTCGCTTCAAAATAGTTTTTGGAAAACATGGATGGATCAAAACCATAACCCAACATATCGCATCACTGCAGATAGTTGGCAGATTCGTATGAATCTAGATTAAGGGAATGCGAAGGATTCGAGTATATAAACATCTTTACAGCTAATTTTCAAGCCGAAATTCCTGCCGTCTAGTGACTGAAATTGGTGCTACTTCGGATGAATTATCATTTCGGTTAAAAAACGTGAAACATGTACATCAAAAAATCAAAAGATTATCGAATCAACGAAAATCTTATTTCGGTGAAATAATGTTCATTTCGTAGAAAAAACGATTAATTTATTGCAAGCACGTATGCAACGGTATCGAGAGTTATAGTTTGTAAGTTTCAACTAGGTACACATGTACATCGATGATGTTTAGCTTTACGCTAATTGAAGTGGACTTTTATTGACACTCCGAATTTTCTGACAAAGCATTGAATATCTATAATTGGATGCTTCGAACAACGGAGTGTCTTTGTACAATTACCGCTCTGTATTAGAGAGGACATTTACAGCCAGGCCGGAATTCCTGAAATTTTGAATTACTTACCGGCTAGGTCCTTTCATCGCCCAATTTTCGGACGATCATGCTAACTCTATGCATAATACGTCTCGGTTCGAAGTCTTGATCAAAATACAATCGTACTAAATCTGCCTATACACGGTGTACTCGCATTATGCGCATGTTTAATTACAGTGTTAAGTATTATCAAGTGTATGAATATTAATCTAGAATTCGTAACGTACTACGTGAAATCTTCAAGTACGAAATGAATATCCCTGCTTCTAACGCACCTTACAATTATGGTGAATATCCTTGTCGCAATTATCCGAGCAGCCCTGCGCTTTCATTTATCGGCGTACCTACCTGCTTGTAAAGGTAGGTACAGGGTACACAAGGTGTCGGGGTTATACCCCAATAATAAGGCCTTGGTCTATATGCGAATGTATTGCCTATTGCAAATTGGATTATGGGCAGAACAATCAGAGAGGCGCTAGCCTACAGTGTACACCCACCTTGGGTATAATATGATACCTTTATTGGAGGTACCAACAAATACCATGTAAGGTAATCGATCCATGACTACTTTATTTGCACTCTATACTCTAGAAGTGAGTCCGTGATAGGTATACTTCGTGTACCGTGTTTCCATGAAAAAAGTGCTCGCCTTATGCGCGTCCGTCAAGTCGTTCGAATTTTGTTGGCTGACAGTTACCGCCTGATTGAGCAGTCGACGCAATACCAATCTAACAAAATACTTTACCAAAACTTCGCGCTTCCCTTGCGAACATAACCGCTTCCGAGTTCCTGACAGTCGCGATTGGTAATGTGTCGGCAGCTCAATCAGCCGGTAACTGTCAGCCAATAAAATTCGACCGACGACTTGATGCACGCGCGTAAGTTGCGTACTTTCCTCGTGGACACACGGTATACATATGTATATATATAACTTTCTATACAAGCATTTCTTATAGATGGTCAATTAGAAGACGCTAATTGACGCAAAAAGCACACGACAGCCACGATTGGTCCACTTTTGTTCAAAATTACGGTAAAATTTGTTTTCACCTGTAGCGACAAATATAATTGGAATATTATAATAAAATTTTGTCGACACTACCTTGCGGAAATTTTTGGCCATAAAAGCGGTGCTGTACGCTGTGTACAACACTGTTCTGTATGTACGGTATGTACCCAAGGTTTATAACTTGTAAGCCGATTGACCGGACCCTTTGGAGACAATGGATTGTGATTAGTCGGTGACAATTGAAGCCTAAGTCATATTGTAAGTAAATATTGAAATACCTACACCATATTTTACGAGCTCGTTTCTAACAGACAGATATTAAAAGAACGGTAAACCTTTACTCCACGATCATTACTACCTGGAACATTGGTCACTATAGTAATACAAACGTTTTCGCCTGTGAATTTGCGCAGAGTTGTAAACGCAGACTGGCACTGCCATGTCCGCGTTTAACTGCTTGTTCTCATGATAATTATTTATCGGATTGAATTTGTTTAACATTACCTAAATATGCGTAATCTTTGGAAGAAGATACATTTCAGGGGGACCTAGGCGGCGGCTGGAAGATGAAGTTGCTGGAAGACCAAGAATCCGGGGGCAGAGGAGAATGGAGCGTCCTAATTTCAAAGGCACCTATTAGGGGGTTGCATATCGGCATAAGGTTCGGGTCCAGTTTGGCATGCCTTCCGTCGGCCGTGCCGCAAAGACGAGCAAAGCCAAAAGGCACGAGAGAGGGAAAGAGAGATCCTCTTTCGAACGCGGATTGACATCTTTATATGCGGGTTGCCCCCGCCCGGGCCCCCCACCGCGGCAGCGTCGTCACCCTGCGGAGACCCATAGATTTTCCTCGCATCCCCGAAAATACTCATCGCGTGTAACGCTATAGCGGTCGGCTCTGCAGCGAGGGTAACAAGCCCCGCGCAAGATTGAACAAAAAAATTTCTTTGGTAGAGAATTTTTTTTTTTTTTTTTTTACCGCGTAAAGCAAATCCAATGAGGTCAGAATTGAGGGAAAACGTTGATGAATAATTCACACGATCTGCAAATTTTTATTCACAGATCGGTGTATTGATGTACGGATATTTGTCATCATATGAGACTTGAGAATCAAAGTGTGATGCAAATATTACAAACTTAACGCTGCTCGTGCTAATTTCTCAGAATTCATGACCATTTCTTGACTTTGCCGAAACATTGCGAGAGTCGCGTAATCTTTTTCTTTTAAAACCACAACGTTCGACAAATTTCTATAAATCTCTCTAAAATCTTGTAAAATATAGTCTTTGCAAGAAAATACGAATTTCTATCCGTCATCTGATTTGAAAAATGAATTCCACGGTTACAGAACATAGTATAACATTCTTCAAATCAGAGGGTCACCAAAATCAACACAAATCCCTAATAATCGTGATTTGTTCTATTCGTTTTCTAAACCTCTTTCCTCGGCCTTAGTTGAACGAACGGTTCGCCCGTTCCAATCCGTCGCTAGAATTCTGACCGGTGGAGATCTGGTAGGGGTTCGGTGTGTCGAATCGCGGACCCAGGGCGCTCATTACGTCATTATCGGCGGAGCGGGCCAGATTCGCCACACCGCTCAGCGTCTGAGCACCCCATTGTTCAGCCCGCAGTGGAAGCAACGCTGTCCGCGTACGCACGCACAAAACCGTGTTCGTTTTAAACAATACAGACGCACGTCCTCCCAGGCATTCGTACAATATTCTTTGACGGAAAAGGCGTCGTCGTCGTCTTGATCTGCATTCGGCCCTTCTTCTCCGTCTCCAGTTTCTTCTTCGGACTCCGGTACGCAATAACAAGTCTTTGGTTTGGTAAATTTCTTTGAGCGAGTTCCTTTCTTCCATGAATTTCCTGCGGTATCATCAGAATGCAGGTAGGGGAGAGGCGGGCAAAATGAGGCCCGCTAAGGAAAAAATAACGGTAGACTAGTTTCGGCGACGCAATTTTTTTGTACTTGGCCTGAAAATAGATTCCAAGCGTTATCGACATTTTTTTAAATCCCGTTTTACTTTACAGAGGATCCGTTTTGCCCGCCTGACTTCTACAGGTTTCTCCAAATTTTCGACTCTACCGGTAGTTTCTTTTCCCCGACGGTGTGCAGCCGCCATTGTGTAGCTACGTCTTGACACCCTCGTGGTACTGGTACGGAAATGGGGAGGCTGGTCGACCAGGGTGGACCAACAAACGAGGTTATTTGCTCAACAACACGCTGCACCCTGTCAGGGTAGGTATTCCGTTGCGGGGGCCCCTTGGCAGGGCCCGTGTCGAACCCCTGGGATTCACTTTTGATCCACACTGTCATGCACTGGATAGGTGTCCCTATTATATCCCCAAGTGTTGGTAGTGGTGCCACGTTCACCCTGACTTGTTCCAGTTCACGCGATCGGCTTGGAAATGATTGACGATTCCCTGGATGCATGAGCTAAGCAATTTTTTGCAATCCGGGTTAGTTGCAGTTAGTCGTAGTTGCGGAATTCAACAATAGTCGCACGGCACAATAATAATTATCGGCAAGGTGACTGCAGTTGAAACCGCTGATTTTCGGTTACTGCACTTAATTACGCGGGAGAAAATTACTGTAGTCTAAATATCTCCAGTAATTATTACTTCAGGCATCGTTATTGATCAAGTTAGAGGAATCACTCACTGAAAATACCTTGGAGTACATTGACTACGGCAAAGAGCCATCGAGAAAACGAAAGAAATACAGTGATTACGACGAACACTTAAAAATCATCGTTGGTGACTTCGAAAATCGCCAACTTCTCGACTATCTTCGTAGGATTGCACTGCGTAATATTTCTTTCTCTACGTAACGCGATATTTGAAAATTAGTAAATTATCAAATTAATCATTGTCAGGAATCATTTTGTCCGGAATAATTAATTGCGGCTAGCGAAAGAATTCCCTCGGCTAAAATCCCCCCTGTAGCATTTTATATTTTCACCCAGATTTTTATCGAACCGTCAAAATCACACATTTAATCGTCAATTTCGTAAATTTTGATTTAATTTAATTTGATCAAGTTAAATTTTCAAAGCTGTGAGATTTTATCACCGGCATATGCAGTTATAGAAATTATTTGAAAATAAATAAGTCTTTCAAATTTGTCATTTAAATTTTATGCAGTAATTAATTATCTACCGAGAACATTGCCACGGACGTTATATTTAAAGGTAATCATTTCCCGAGGACTTCTTTTCCCGGGCGCAAATGTCGGTAATGTCGCCCCTGGGGGTATACGTTTATGGGTATACGAGGAATGGGAGGTGGTAAAGTGAGTAAAGGTTTTCTAATTCTCACAAAGGCTGAAACGCCTTGTTTAACGGGCAACTCTTTGGGTGAGTAACAACTGACCGCCCTGCACTTTGACCCTCCCTCCCCGATTCTTTTTCAGGTAATTTCTATCGCCCCCTTGAACTGCGGGGGTATCGCTCGCAGGTTGAACTTCAGGCAGGCTTTCGGTAAGTGTGTAGTATGATATTTTGAGAGTGCGGTAGAAAAGCATGCCGAGGATCCAAAATCCAGATTAAATGTGAACGAAGGGTGAAACCGTTACCTGCCGTCCAAGCCAAGTCGCCTGCTATAAGAAACTCCGGAACTGAGAAACGGATTATCCCGGGCTAATCGGTGAACAAAGGCATTTTCTGAGACATTGTTATTACCCAGTCGTCGCGCGCCCTGCGAGGAGGAATTTGCACAAAATTTAAATCCATTTCCGACTGAATTTCATGTCCAACACCCAGAGCAGCTGAAAATTGACAAACTTTTCTGTTAAGGTTCTCACGAAATCGAAGTCAACGATTTAGGGTCAATTTTCTAACACTTCCTAGACTTTGAAGAAGAAAAAGTTTGTCATTCCACGCAAAAGGAAATTGGAATTAAATATCGGAGTGACGATTGTTGTCGTTATTATAATTCTTGTTGCTGCGGTAGGTTAGAAGGCGCATAAATCAGCCTCCTAGCGATCGCGAGATCTCCGCAGATTATCTGCTTTAGTCGACAGGTTACCGTGCTTAACTTTTTAAGTTGACCAAATCGCATTAGAATTTGGAGAAGAAGAATGAAGAACCAGAGTCGAGGCTTCCATGGTGTTTAGAAATAACTGTAGAGAGCTCGCCAAGGGCCGAAGTTATGCTTTGACGGTTCACGTAGGTAAATTTTTGACATTTTGTTCCCGGTAGAAATTCACCCTTCGTTACCCTGCAGCCTGCCGTCTCCTCTCCCTCGATTCAGCCACTTGCGAGCCAGCAGCACTTCACTCTTAGAGAGTTTTTTCAACTTTTCGTCAAAGAATCTCGTGCTGGCATTTCACTAACCCGTTCAGACCTGCACCGGAGATGATCTCCTCCTTTGGACCGGACAGAAAGCCGACAGATTAAACTTCACGCTTTTATCTCACTTCGGTTGCGTTACTTCAACGCTTTGTATACCTGCATATAATCAGTAGACTTGACTTTTCGTCAAATTTTTCTACTCGTATATTTCTGCAGCATGATTGGTAAACAATGCCAAGAAGAACAATCCTGATACTCACACCTCGTGTGATACAAAAACGAAGCCTCGCGTGGCGAGAAATTGTCCACGTGGAAGAGGCAAATCGCCAGAAAAAAAATTCGTCGAATAGACGTGCAACACGTTGAGTCGACGTTTGTGGATTGAATATGTAGAATAACCGAGGTAGCGTGGGAAGCAGAGGTTTCCCTGCGGTCCATTTGAATGTCGAGATTTCGCGGAAAACCGGGCAACGCCGTTTCCACTGCAGAGTCTGTTATATACATATATATATATATAAAGGCCTCTGTCAAATCCATAAGGGAAATATTATTCTACGCATAGAGGTGGAAAATTTTCGTGCAGGTATCGTGGAAACGGATTCGCCACTCACGGTGTAAAATAAAAAGTAGGCATGCAGCACTGAAGAGGTTCTATCCGGCCATAACGTGTAGCAGCTTACAGAGCTAGATGCAATCGCGACGCGCAACGCGTTCACATGACCGTAACGTGTGAAGGGCCTTATATTAAACCGTGTCAAAGCGGGGTGTATAAACTTGTATAAAGTAAGAGTTGCCGGTCCGACGGATGAATTGAATTAACCAGTCGTCAGACTAGTTGATTTCGTGTAGCCTCATAGCGATGTGGTTATACATGACTGCGGGCGTCTTTTGTGCGCGCAAAATGTCGTCCAGCCGTCCAACGCGGAGGCTTTTCTGCTGCTGTTGCTGTCTATCCCTGATGCGGTAGTTATTCGCTTTGTCAACAGTCAACGAGACGCACTTAACCAACGCTTTATACCTCAATAGAATCTATCAAGGTTGATAGTCCCGAGTAGATACCGAGGGCATTGCTTTGATTAGCCAACCTCCTTCACCGTCGCAGCTGATGATGATGGCTCTGATTAGCTCGCCGTAATGACGCGCGTACACGGAGAAACCGTTCTCTGACAATTTCGCTGAAAGGATGCCGCGTGAAGAGACTCCGGTGAATTCCTGCACATTGGTTGCAAGTTGATAAAAATCGTCCTAAACTAAGTCGGTACTGCGTTTCCACGTCGTTACACACTCATGGTTCAGCTTTCGATGTTATGACCGATGCCATATTGGCCGAAATTCGAGTTTCCGTTACTCACGGTTATAATCTGTGGTTTTAAGCCCGGAACGATGAGAGCTAGAGGAGAAATCAGCGGTCAACGGAACTGTAGATGGATTTATATCCAACTTTCGGACCTTCCCAGGTGAATTGAGAGCAACGGAATACCTATGAGGATCACCGATCGGGGTTCGGTAATAAAAGTAAGGCCGATATCCGCCCCCGAAGATTTAATTTGCGTGTAACAGTATCGCGGGAGACACTTATAAAGTTACAACAAGGCATACGTGTACGTACCTACCCTCGCACATCCAGCAAAGAAGAGTGTGAGTAGATCAGGGGCGGCTAACGAGTCTCGTAAAAGTCGAAAGCTGGATTAGGAAATCGCGGTTATATCGCTCGCTGGGGACACGGTTGTGGGGGGCAGATGGCACCACGTGTCCCGGACGGCGTTTCCGTCTGTGTGTGTCCCTAACGAGCTGCTATAAATATTGATACGTCTCCGTCCACCTGGTCTTGCGGGGGTGGAGGGGGCTGATCGCGAGACGAGGAATCGGGGCCTGCGTGGCTGGAAAAAGGACGCGAAGAAGTCCCCCGTGAGGCCGCGGCGTATGTCTCTGATATCGTGTTGCTGCTCGTATCCTTTTATCGGTGTAACCCAATGCCAATTATTCGAGCCTATAAGAGACCCTTGGCAGCTACCTCGCACAGATTTCACCCAAAGAACCATCGTAGTGACGGACTCCTGAAACGCGAGAGTTGCGGGGTCAGTTTCCCCCGGTTTATACGTGCCTACGCATCCGATATGCGAAAAACGACGCTTATTGCGTTTCACGAATTTGGCAACATTGGCCGAGGTAAGGAATTGCCGGTGGAACAGCGTCGACACTCGACACGGGGTCTGCAGTGGAAATCTGTCACTATAGTGGCAGAGGTTGGGAACGAAGAAACAATTTCGCTCGTCTGGATGCAGCAGCGGCAGGAACGCGACGACCTCGTTATACAACAGCAACGCATCTGCACGACGTCGTTACTCGTTACCGTGTTTCACTTCGCATCTGTACGTGATCCGGGTTCATCGGGATCGTTGTGAACCACCTGAGCCCGATTACGTGTACACCCTCGCGGTTCTCCACTCTCGTCGGTACGACGTTCTTCTCCTTTTTGCCTTATCTGTTGCCTTGGCTCGTCACCGAGGTCTGCAAGCAGTTCGCATTTACCGAGGAACCAAGAAGAAGAACGGTTGAGGGTTACGAGTTTTGACCATAAAATGGAAACGGAATTTCAGGTAGCATGGTAAAACCGAACAACCTGCACATAAATTCGGTAACGCGGCTGCATGTGCGTCGTGGCTAAAAGCTCTGCGGTCGCGGTGTGGCCGCAGGGTACGGTGGTGGTACACTAAAATTTCTGACCACCTCATATAACTTAAAAAACTCAACCAATCGAACGCCCAGCAGTACAATTCCGGATACAGAACCTCGGCCGTCGTTGCTGTTGCAGTTGCGTTCATTGCAATTGGGGAAATATTTACCAGCTACTGCTGTATGTGTTTACCAGGAATCATTTCGAGTCCCTCGATAAGAGCGCACTGCAAAACTTGGTGTCGATTTTTAGACGAAAGCGTAGATTCGAAGTGTCGGCCTCTTTGGGCTAGATTTGGAACCTCCTTTAACCCCCCAGAGGGAGGATTAAGCCTGCTTGCTTCATACCCTCATTTAGTGCTGAAAATCGTACCTCACTAATAAAAGTCTAACGATTCTAATTTAAGAATTATATTCCAGATATTCAACAATTTATTACTCCAAGTCGTATTTTTATGTTTATGGTCAGTCACACAAATGCATGGTTTATAACTGTTGTCTAATTCCAGTTCAATGTAATGATGAATTTTGGAATTTTGTATTTATATTAGCTTGAAGCGTCGCTCGTTAAAATCTTGTCAAAATGATGTCGAAATAGCCCTTTGTTTATTCATTGCGAACACTTGAACGTCGCTGTATTAATATATCTATACATAGAGGAGGAGCTACAGTTCCATTAGAAGAGTTGTAGATCGAGTGCCGTCGAAATAGGTTCAATCATCTACCGAGAGCGTTGAAACAGGGTTTGTTCTGAAATTTTCAGGAGCCGGAGGGTCAATGCAGAATTCCTAGGTTCACTTCCCTTCGAAGTAGGTCTGTACGAACCTCGGTAGGGTAGGTAACGTGGGCGCCAAATTTATATTCGGGTTCGTGCGGCTAGAGCTGGTGTGATGGCGATGTATGCCTTCGACGAACTCCCCGAAGAGTTGGGCTAAACTGGGAAATTGGTGAGTATATGCAAGCATAAACAGCGTTCCTCCCTGTAGTAGGCGCATGAAACAAAGAGGCCTTATGTGTACATTGTGGCTGGACTTGGGGCGCGTAGATCGACGTGACGTTAAGCAGAAGACTGTATAATTATCCTTGGTGGTTGGAGGAGGTCGTCCGCTGCACTTGTATCGTCTTACACGGACGGCGTCTAGACTTCGAATGGAAGAAAAACAGCTAGGAACAATCTAATTCTCGTTTATGACGTGACGCCCTGTAAGATCCCCGTGCATCGCGCTCCCTGGGCGAGACACGGACTTATAAGATTGGTGCAGTTGAGCCAGTGATAATAAATACATGAATAAATGAGTATAAACATATAAGGAGTCGAGATCTTGATTGGGTAATAAATCCTGTAAGCGACTCTCGTTGCAAGGGTGCGCTCTGCAGAGTGTACACACATTAAAATTTCTGGTATATTACAAGGTACGTTACATGCTTCCGAGGGTTACACTCTAAATTAACTGGTAAAAACTAGATTTTGAATGTATATACGATGGTAGTGAGTGATCGGGTGTGATCTGATGCAAGCAATTGTCACAATTTGCTTCAGACTGTAACACGTAGAGTATACAAAAAAAGACGATTCTGGCGATGTGTAACGAAAAGATTTGACCGAATACGATTTTTATGGTAGATAGTGGGGATTATCTTATCACAAATGAGCTGTATATAATTATGAAAGATTCTTAACTAATGATATTCATTTGAAACTGAACGAAGAAGAAATTTTCAAATGTTAAGCTGCCGCTGATCTGTTTCAAAACTGCCCTATTCTGAGCTATCCTAACATCTTTAGTTGACAGCGAAATAAAAAAATAAAAACAAGAAATTAATTGACAGAGCGAGTATAAACAAATGAAATCATAACCCTGACGCAGAGAAACGCAGCGTATGAAAATCTGATCCTGCAGTGGTTGTGGAAATATTTAGTCGCTCCGCTTTATATTCCATGATCTTTCCCACAGTCGGATGATGATCAGGCATGAACGAAGACGCAACGAAATGATTGTAAAGTAATTTAATCTTGGATTGAAGAGGAACGCTGGCACAAGATGGCCGTGTTATGATGTTTATTCAACGGTGCGGGCTCCACAGAACCTAACGCGATAAGATTAAATAAATAAATTTTCCGGGTAAATGCGCGGGAGTAAGTATATTTTTTCACGGATCTCAAGGCGTTCAGAGAGTCCCGTCGGAGTCGAGAGAGGGAAAGCGAGAGGATAGGATCGGAGAGAGAGAGAGGCCAGGAGAGCGTTCTTGAGCAAAAAAATCTGGATTCCACGGAGGACGGAAATCGGTCATCGGCTAAGCCGCGTTACACGGAATCGTGTTCCAGCCTGGAAGAGTTCTCGTAAGCTTCTCCGATGGTTCTAAGGTCGATTCTCGGCTGGATCAGACGCCGTCTCTCTTCCTCTCTCGCGGGGGCGGAGTTGAAGTTCCGAAAGCACCTAATTCCGAATTATTTGACGACGAAACACGAAGTAAAGAAATCAAACCTTGGAGAAAAACAAAGTTTCGAATGGTCACAAGCCCGACGGCACAATGTTCAGAAATGCAAAATTCAGAAAATTCAAGTTACGATAGATTCAAGTTCCGGAAAGTAACGTTCCGATAAAGTGAAATTCTGAAAATAAAATATATTCACATAGCGTAGTTTACTGAATGATTCGGTGTAAAAAATCAGAAATATCAAAAATCAGAATGACCAGGATTCCGATCGTAAAAATATTAACAACTAAATCAAAAAATGATCCAAGTGGTGAAATTTTACCAATTCAGAAATTTACAGAACTAAAAATCTCGGATCATTCGGGATTTCAGGGGGTCTAATTTTTTTAATTTTCTCATTTTCGCACTTTCAGCATTTAGTTTTTTCGCGAATTTGCACTTTTTGAATTTTGAAAAAAAATTTCCAACTCGGTATTTCAACGACGCCCCTTTCCGCGACTTATCGCTACAATATCTACGCGCCGCAGTCGCACACCAAACAAGTCGTTACCATCAGGGAAAACTCCGCATCGCCGAACCGCCGAGTGACTGACTTGCTCCATGGAAAAGAGCGACACGGATCTTTTACCCCGTTTCTAGCGCCGGGATTAATCAACGCCTAACCATCAAAGAGCCGAACCCACAAAATGTTTGTTTATCGTTTCTCGTTGGCGAGACGTAACCCTCCCTCGCTTTTTTCTCTTCCTTTTCGATCGGCAACCTCACGCTGCAATATAACGTTGCGGCTAATACGCATCACTCTGCACTTCGGGTCGTTGTACATATAAACGTATGGACGTATTTCTGCTTAGTTTGCCGAATTTTTCAGAATTGTATTCTTCGGGGTGATGATCGATGGACCGCGAATTCTAAGATCTCACAACAACTTTTATTTTGTATATTTCACTTTTTCTACTTCCTTCCACTGCTCCGCGTTGATTGTTTTTCTATTTGGGGAATCTCTTGCACCACTGGAACAGGTTCTTCAACTAAATCCTAGGTTTGATGATTTTGAGCATATATAACGTGTCATGTTTTATTTCCAACTTATTTTGAACTTATTTTTCTAATTCATTATACAGATATCACTCGTCTTGATTTAATAAACGATTCATCATCCAGGTAAGCGGCTGCATACTCATACCATACCTTCGAAATATATACCAATAAAATTTCAGGATATCCAAAACATTCATTTTGTCGTATCTTGTAGGATCATCTGATCGAGAGACGATATATCATGATCGATTCCACGAATCATTTCCTACAGCAGACGATGAATTGTGAAAACGAAAGTTCGCAAAAATGATGAGATAGTAGAACATAAAAGTGAATACGACATAGCCAAACTCAGGCTATGATTATGATCCGACGAAGAAGGAGAGGAAAATCCAGGAAAGAGGTTGACGGAAGATAAAGTGTGAGACGAATGGAAGAGTAGGTGTTGATCTGTCGCAGAACTTGACGTACCGAGATTTTCTCGGAAAACTCTACGAACGGACTAATCAGTATATCCACGTGACGTGAGACAGCCCTGTCCTCTCTCACCCCCCCCCCCCCCCCTGCCTTGCTTTCTCTGCCAACGGATAAGGTTATACGAAAGCCGAAAGTGAGAAGAGAGAGGCGCCCCCGCCGCCCTTGTATTTCCTACGATTCCCTAGCCGTGGATGCTTGGCAGGCAAGTGTAACAGGAGCGTTAAATAAACTAAACGTATATACACACGCATATAGTGTACACACATATGTATGTATGCATGGGGCGTAGAGCATGGGCCGCGTGGGGCGCCCCTAACCACTTGGACAGCTAGTTAGTTTACACTTTGTTTTAAAAGCGTTCGCCAAACCCTGGCGGCTGCTTTGATCCGGATACCGACGCCAACGCTGACGCTGACGCCGACGCCTCCGTCGCTCGGCGTCGATACACAAGACGCGAGTCGGGCTTTCCGCGATGCGAATCCGTGCCGACGACAAGACGTCAACGTATTACCTGTCACGTCGAGTGATTGCTCGACGCGTATATGACCGGCAATTAAACGCTACCGAATCAACGCCGCGAGCTCATCGCTCATTTGCGGAATACGTTATCTCTGATTCGAAGAAACGATGTACACTTGATAGACTAACCTGTTCGTTCGACACAGATCTCTCTGCGGATCATTCTTCACGTCATAAATTTACGCTTTTTGGCTAAATCAGGGTAATTTCAACCCATATCGAGAGCTCTGTCGCGATTTTTAACTGCCAAAGAATTCAATCCGATGATCCGGATGTAGCTGACGTATCTAAACAGAGTTGGCAGAGTTTCAACAACCGCTCGAACAATCATGTCCCATTCAGTGGTATACCTGGTAGTTCATTGAAGACTCATAGTTCATGAATGAATCGATAAACGAGAAAATAGAAATAGATTTCACCGGTACGTGCAGCGTGTATCTATATGCGTGAAAATTTACGTGCGGACGAAGACTGTGATTTTTTTGTAATACTTTTGCAGATTTCGCACAAAGACATACTGTATCGGAATTTATCCCTCCGGAGAATTATACGGATCGCTCCGCGGGGTGTTTTTCCTCTCGCGGTCATTTTTCAGCTCTCCGCCTTTTGACACTCGGTGGCGAAAGCTTCGAGTTAGCGGCGAATCATTGACTTTTAAGTTGAAAAGTCGAAAGACTCGCGATACCCATTGTGGGCCCTCATTGATCGTGCATTCGTGTCCCGGGCCACAGGAGGCAGCGGAAGCGAACAAACGGACACAAGCGGGAAGATGGACAAGGGCGTGCTACTTCTTTATCCAATCATCTCGCCATTCACGCCCTCGTTTCTTCTTTGGCCGACTCCGGTGTCGTTCGCTTCGCAACTGGATCAAAAGTCACCGATCATTCCGAATCCACCAGGTGACGTCGTTGCACAGTTGTACGACTTCAACTTCTCTCTCTCTCTCTCTCTCTCTCTCTCTCTCTCTCTCTCTACTTTTATCGCGTTTTCGGACTTTTGGCGTCTTCGATTATACAGGATCTTCGAACTTGACGACAAACATTACGCTTCTGTAAGGGCGCACCGCACCAATTCAGACTTTCTTTGTCCTCCTGTATATTAAAGAGGCGCGCATCGAGCTGCTACGAAAAGAAAGCCAGATAATATCAGAGAACGGAAAGACAGACGGATCATTTCACTATACACTTAACGAAACACAGCCACGAAGTACAAAGAAAGAGTAATATACACCACGACGCGGCACGGCCATATGTGCAATGCGTGTGCAATGCGTTTCTCTCGATGTTGCGTGCCGTAGGTCCTGGAAAGTGAGGACTACGAAGCTCGCGCAGGGAAAAAAGGTGAATCAAGAGAAGTGCAGGGAGAGAAGAGGACGCGGGATAAGAACCGTAACTAAAGCGACGTTAATCAAGAACCGAGAAAGATTCGCCGGTAAACGACGTAGCTCAGCTGGCAGCTGGGGTCGCCTCACGCTGGGACATTCTGTGCCCGGAGTCCGGAACCCAGCGTCGTCTTCGGGCCGGTCCGGGACACGCGCCCTCTCTTTCTCCTCTCCCATTCTCTCCTTTCTGTTTCTTTACACGCGCGTTTCTAGCTGCAGGCGAGAGGCTACACAGTCTCATTCGCAGCCCATAATCGCTTCTCCCCCGTTGTTCTCATGGACGCGTCCGAAGACTGCGACTTGCTTTTCGCTTCTTGCACTTGGCTCTGCGAGGATCTCGAACGGGTCGACGACACCACGGGGCTCCGACTCCCGTCGTCATCCCCTTGTGCCTCGAGACAGAAGTCCTGGACTCGGCTGACCCGAGGATCTACGGAATTGCGAGTTAAGAGGGACGGTCACCGTGACGGAAGGACCTCGCCCGCACTCCCGCAGATACTGATGTCTTTACAGCGCCAATAAATTCCCCGGGTGGCCCTCGCTCGCTTGCCACTTTTCCTCCGCAATTCGTTACTCGGCGCACGCCACGCGAGTTCCGTCGATCACTCGAACCACACCCGGACTCTTCTCCTGCGGAAGCTTCGATCTGCTGTTGAGCCAACCTCAAACACGATGGCCTTGGTTCCACAAGGGCGGGTATAGTCAACAGTCGCTGCTCTCGTCTGATCTGGGCCTCGTGGGGTATGCAAAGCAGGAATTACAGGACACACCGTGACGTAGTGCAGGAGGAAATCGACTGCGACTGGATTATAAGATCCACCCAGGTTTCTGAAGTTGGTAGAGCGTGACAAGGAGCCCGTTTGATGATCGATGAGATGGTCGCATTGCAGAAAGAACTTTCCTTCGTGTATAACTGACAATGAGAAAGAAGGATCGTCGAACCAAAAGAATGGTACTTGATTCGACCGGAACAGGCGAATAGATTAACGGTCAGGCTGTAGGTGTACTTCGCAGAGAAACGACCGATTTTTCTGTTCAATTATCAAACAGTTCATGAACGAGACGTTCAATTGGGTATCCCATCTTTGCTCACAGACATTACGTACACGCGTATTGATTTCATCGCGAACACGCGTGCGTGTGCTCTCTGGCTCACGTCAGGCACATCGACAAAACATGAACAAACGCGACGTGAGTATTCTTCAGAACAAGTTTCTTGTTTCAGAATGTCGACCGGAAACAGATAATCAAACGAACAAAACGTGGCAGAGAGCCGAATGGTTTATTCACAAGGGTTTATGTACACTGCTGAAGGAAGAAAGTTTTTGTCGTGAAGTTGATGAAATTTGCGCTAAACAAGATACTGCAGCAGCCTGTGCAGCAGTTTATACACAGTGATTATTGAAACTGTCATAATGAAGGTGAAATAGCGCACATCGCGAAGATGTACAACATGTATATACGTCACAGCTGGTGCGTCAATTATGAATGGGAAATGGGAATGTTTACGGAAAGAATCTGACAGTTGGACGACGAGGCGGACGCGTTTCCTCGTGTTGTACAAACTAATTAGAGGTGCGGGCACAACGGATGATTTTGTATTTCAACGAAAATAGCGCCAGTATATTTAGAGACAATCCATGCTGTTGTGGGTGAAAGGAGATCGGTCATCATCCACGCTGTGGGTGTGTAGATGTGCACAGTGTACATTCACAGTATCGCTCTTTCCGTTTCCCCAAATTGTGTCGTGCGCCTTTAATTCCTCGCATGTGTTTCACAAACGAACTGCCGTAAGCTTCCTCTACATTAACAAAGGCCCACAATTACAAGTTTCTTTGACTCGAGCAACAGATCCGTCAGAAAACTGGGTAACCACAGCCTGAATGACAGCTCACATTTAGGCAAAATTTTTCATAACGTCTGCTTATAGATTCAATCTAAACGAAGCTGAGCCAGATTCTTTAGAAGCCGGTAAAGCTTTCGCGTGTATAGGTCGGTGCGAGTCAAGTGAATATCGGGGCTACGAGGTTGTTTTAGAGATGAAAAAAATCCTCATATTTCAGCGTCAAAATTCAGCATGGCTGCGCAGACAACCAGCGGCGTTAATAAACCGGCGAATTAATCTTGGAATCAAGCTTGCGCGCTCTTTGAGCTGGCTTTCCGGAACGCGTCTCTACGTGTGTATTTTCGAGTATATTAGGCAACTTGTTTTCAGACAATTTACAAGCGGTTACAGGCAGCTCAACACCCACCCCGCGTGTCGAGAGTGAGGTGATCGTGTAAGAAACTGACTGGGGTGGAAAACGCTTCGAAATGCGTGGAATAAACCAGGCGATGCTCCTCGGAAGACGTTTTGCCGAAGCACCGGCATGTGTGCCAGCTTAGAGAGCCGCGATATAATATATCCTTGGTAACTTATGGCCTCCTTCTTGTTTTTCATCTTCTCCCTCTTCTTCTTACCAGTTAGGTGCACGCGGGCCAGCCAGCATCGCTTCCCACCCCATGTCCTTCCTTCCTTCCTTCTTCTTCTTCTTCTTCTTCTTCTTTTTATTTCTCTACTGCCTTAGCGACTAGCCCCTGCGCACTAGTAACGCCTATTTGTAAATACGGTCTACAAGGTGGTTCGTGTCGTCGTCCGGGGATTTAGGGATTCGGGGATTTGCTTTACCGTCGACAAAATGTAAAACACACTCGGTGACTGCAGATATATCGGTTCCGGCCCCAGCCGGCACTTCGCGGAACCTACTCCAACCCATGAAAGTTGAACGAGTAGGGATTATTCCTGAGTGTAAGTATACGCCTTAGTTACATTACTCCTATATGTATATGCGGACGTATACTGTGTATATTAACCTAACCCGAGTGCTACGATCGAAATTACATGATTATATTATCAATGCCGTTCCGTCACTCTCGCCTTTTGAGGTTAGCTTTGAAGTTTCTTGAACCTCTGATTCGAATTCTCCGCCCATGAATTACCCAGAAAGCACCGGCCGGCCAACGTTTTTCGAAACGCACGAAACTCAGGGTACTCGGGGTATCGACGTTGCGTCATATCGATCATTAAACATCAGCTGGATGCGGGTATAAACATCAAAACCGGAAATACAATGATTTATTTTTTCTTCGCCTTTTAGCAATCTGTCAGTCATTTGTCAGTTCGAAACTCAATGGCAAGTGTGTGTAACTTATCAAAGACTGCGTGTACGGAAAACTGTACGGGACACTCAACTCCCAGCAGAGTTTCCGTTCGAAGGGGTATATCTACTCTGCACTCAGAAGGAAGGTATCCCAGGTCGATATTTCCGATTTCATTTCTTTTGCAATATGTTATAATGGGCCAAAAACTAAGCGACACGTATTTCTTTTCATCCGCCACTTAACACTTTAAGGGGGTGAAACCACCTTTTCAAGCAAGGCATGTCAACGGGTGATTTGACATTTTTTTTTTCATTTGAGACAATTACATTTTTCATTTCTCGTTATAAGAAAACTTCTCCGGTTGGATTGGTTAAAAAATATTATGTTCTTGTGGGTGAAACTGTCAAATCGCTCCTTGACACACCTTGCTTTGGAGAGTGGTTTCACTCCCTTAAAGTGTTAAAGGGCAGATAAAAAATAAAGGTACCGTTCAGTTTTCAGTCGACTATGACATATTACAAACGAAATCAAATCGGAGATATCGACCTGGGATACCTTCCTTGTAAGTGTGCATGCCATATCCCCTCCCTCGCTACCGATTGACTCAAAATTTCAATGGGTTGTCGAATGAATCCTGACGTTTCTTACACACCCGATTGTTATTTATCCGTCGAACAGGGTCTCCCCTCTCCTCTCCTCTCCTCTCCTCCACCCAAAGGCGGGGGTGTCCATAGAAAGAGCGAGGCGTACGTATAAAGTCCGCTAACGCGTCTCGTTAAGGGGATCAGCTGCGGCACATTGTCGGTGCTAACAAGCGCTAAATAGAGAAGTTGTAGCTTGTTGTAGGTCTGCGGGGTGTCTCTCCGGTTGCCTCGGGGGAGAGTCCAAGTCCGCAGGGATGCTGCGAGTAGTTTGCTCTCCTTTTCCACTCTTCTCTCCGCGCGAACCTGCGAACAGCGAACAAGCAGTTACATAGGAGCCGACAAGGCGAGTCGGTTTCGGAAAGTGTGTGTGTGGGAGGGGGGGAGGTCGTTGTTAAGTTGTCCGACAGATGTCTCACCACGTGAAACCCCCGTCCAAATAACCAAATACCAAAACGAAAACCACCCCTGGTGCGCGGAGGCGCGCGCTGCCTCACACTCGTGTTTTTCCTCTGACAATCCAATTCGACCCGTACCTTGTGTATGTACAATACATGTATAATGCCGACGGATGTTTTACGCTTTGTGCAAAGGTGTCCCTGATCCTCCGGTGTGGATTTCGATTTCTATACCTTCGACGCGTAGGTATACGTATGCGTGCTAGGCACGTGTTTTTACTCTTTGTATATTGATAGAAAATAACGGTGTGCCGATAGAGTTGTAGGACGGTATGCGCCCCGCGTGTAACTAAAGGGTTTTTACCGTACCTACAGTATTTTATATTGTTGTGAAAGATACGTTCCGACGTATGTGGGTACATACTTATGTGTGCGCTGCATGTACATCGGCTTAGGCAGACTTGGAGAACACTGTTACTGCACTTCGGAAATCCAGCAATTATTTTAACAATGGAATCGATTTTACTCTCGTTTTTTATTTTTCCATTCTTGTTTCGACCCGTTTTATCTCTGTTTATCCGATTGAGTTTTTCCGTCTGGTGTTTTTTTTTCTTACTAATTGCGACTATCAGACAGGGGTGGCGACTGAAATTCGGAGAAAAAAAATTAATGATCCCATGTGGGGCAAGCGGTCGTGAAGGCTTTTGTAACGGGCGATTTGAAATCCCTCGTCATTATACGATTTTTATACTTTGGTAGACTTTTATTACAAGTGTGTATCAATCACATCGTAAATACTTCTCAACAAGAAAGAAGTGACCGTGATTTCCACGATCCGGAAAAAATAAACCTGAAACTTCGTACTTCTTAATTCACCACTGACAATTTGTCCTTAACTGCGCAGTCCTGCATATTTCGAAAATTGAAGATCAAAGAAATAAGAATTGAAATTTTAGTAAATGACCGCAAGCATTGCAAAAATTGAAAGAAAATAATACCAATGATCCATCGGCACCAATCTCAAAAACCTGGTGAAAAACATCCAATTTTTCATCTCCGATATTGTTAATTAGATCAGCAAAATCTCTCCGTCCTACGAATCGCACGGTCGTTAATGAAATAGTTATGTATTATGCAGGAAATAAGGATGAGCCGAAAAGCCCAGCTGCAGATCTTGGTCGCCCTACTTGGCGACCGAAGTAACCGGAAGAGCTTCTCAATAAAAAGGTAGCCGGAGGAAAGGTGGCACGCACCAAAATTAGCACCGGGGGTGAGGTAAGCGCAACGCAATACGCAAGGCCCCGCAGGTTTTCGTCCGAATTCCATTACCTGCGAAGTTTGAGTGCCGGCGTACACGTGCAGACAGAGCTTCGCGCGGCTTTGAGCCACAGAAGGCAAGGTGAGGCGAGCCTCGCTCCAAGTTCCGCAGGTTCTCAAAAGTCGCTGCACAATGGCCCCGAGCTTCGGGACCCAAAGCCGCGTTAAAGCGACGCGCGCTTCCGAAGTACCTGCAGCCATGCCGCGGGGGCGGGCAGAAGGGGTCCTTCAATTTTTCACGAGTCACGCGCGGGGATCCGGGAGAGTGGCGAGGATCATGTCTATTTTTAGGAGTTTTTTTTTTTTTTTTTTTAATGAAAACACTTGGAACAAATTTTTTTCTCTGTTACAAGTTAGGTAGTGATGTAAGGAGAAGCGCTACAGCAAAAGCTTTCGAATTCGGAGTCGTTCGCTACCTGTACGTGCCATGCCGTCATTTTGTTGTTAACTTCAATGAAATAATTCCGAAATGTTCTAGAAACTATGAATAATAAAGCCTTTAAATTCAAATAAGTCCAAGTGTGTTCATTTTCTTAGAAAAAAAAAAAAAAAACTCCTAAAAATAGGAATGATCTTAGAACTTCCAAGGACGTCCCCCTCCCCCCTAACCGCAAAAAATAGAGTTCAATGCCTTATGCTTCGTGCAAGAAATTATTTTCATAATTCTGTGGTCTTGATTGGGTATAACCCGTGTGAATTTGATCAAAGACCTGATTTTCCTCTAGAAAAAAGTTAAAACAATTGATTGGACTAGGTATAAAAATTCGTAATCTTAGATCTTGCGCTAAAACGATTTCATCAAACCGATTCTCTAGGCTATTTGGTTTAAAAATCGGACGTTTCTTTCCCTGAGGTAGGGTTTTTGGCTGTGCCATACATTGAATGCTCTCTAAAACGAGAAGCATGTTGCTTCTTTCCGCGTATCGGATAAATTTTTACGACCGAATATCCTCACGCGGGGTTTTTTGATACAAAGAAATACAGAAATGTAGAAAATAGTAAACACAGAGTCTCGCACGAACAGCCAGTAAAAGTCAAATGACGAAAAACCGTACGAGTTATCGACAGTGGTGATTTACAATTTATTGAATCAGAAAAAAGGAAGTTGACCTGTATTATGGCTTTTGGACGAGGGTAAAACCGTGGAAACAAGTCATTCGAAAAGAGCCGTAAACGTCGGCGGGAAGTTGTGTGCAACGTCTTCCAAAATGAGCCTGATGCTGGATCCGATGAGAGACGAGAAATAGTTAAGAAAGGTAAAGGAGCCGGCCTCAGGAGCGTAACAGCCGTCAAGGCCCCACGTCATGGAATTGTACCCTATTATTTTCACCTCTCAAACTAAATTATATGTACGACCCAAGTATACTCATCGATTCTCTCAGGACCGATAATTCGCAAATAGTACAAACGGTAACAAACGATTTTGCCAACAGATTGATTCATTCGGTTCTGTTCGTTTTCGTATTTCTGGAATTCAGTGAGGGGCTTGACGTTCTTTCTTACGGTCTTGGTCAAGCTGTGCTCATTGTGAGGAGAGCCAGAAGTCCACAGTGCTTCGTTTGTTCTCGTAAACTCTGGTGCGCCTGAGCGAGTTAAAAAGCTCGTTTCACGGTCCTTTAATCTTATTTTACTGCAGCTTTACCGGATCTTTATTACAATAATGTTGCCAGGGATCCTTTAAAATTCTATTACCCGCGCTCCAACGCGTTTCCATGGTCTACCGTCACCGAAAAGCGTAAAACTAAAAAATCGATTTTGGTTCACCATCGAAAGAAAAATAGACAACAGCAAAAATTGCTCTTCGATAAGTACGCACACCGGCTACGAAGCCGCGTGCCGGACGTGCGCAGCGGAAAGGGTACAAAACTCCAAGATTCGCTCCCGTTGTATTCGTGCGTAAAATTATGCGGTCTATGTCCTGAAGAATATCCCGAGGAATGAGGACGAGGTGAGAAGCGATCGGCTGCATGACGTAAACGATGCACGCCAGTCCGAAAAAGATCGAGGAAGGTAACCGGGGAGGGAATGAATAATTGTGGGGCGAAAGACAAAAAACGTCATTCCGTTTAACAAGGTGGAGGGACAAGGGTGCAGCCAGCCGGGTGTCCACGTGTCGGCCACGACGTAGACGCGCACACCGCGCGCTGTCATTAAACTCCTCGTTATCGGGATAAACCCGGCGAAGCCATGGCAGGACCACCAGCTGCACACCCTGATTGGTTACATTACAAATCCGTGCGTCCCGACAAACGGCTGGGTTGTTCACGACACGGAACGATCCCACGTGGCGGGATGTATCGAGGTCAGTGCAGCCAGCCGGTTCGACACGTCACACCCCGAAAACGGTGCAAATTGGAGAAGGAAGACTACAGGACAGCGGACTTTTTCGAAGGAGATCCAGTGACGAGTGCAAGGGTCACTTGCGATTGCGGAGTTCTCTGGATAGGCAACGAGGCAAGTGTACACGTTTAGACCCAATTATTGACCCTTTTGTTTTCCACAATTATAAATTTAATGCACGAATTCTGAATTTCTGGATGACTAAAACCAATCGCTAGAGGGTTAGACGCCACGAATTTATTTTTTTGTTACTTCAGAGCTAAGGATCAAACAGACAAGGCCAAAAGAGGTCAATAATTGGGACAGGGTCGATAACTGGTACATGCACCTTACAAGACTTTATTACCACGACTCACGAGACAAACAGTAGGGTGTAGTCTTGTTAGATATTCAGGGATTCGATCGGTTTCGCCGTTCGTCGGATACTCGAGGTATTCGAACGTGCGTGTATAGTCAGAATTTGGAAGCGAAGGCGTTCATTGTTGTTCCTTCCCATTTCCCACTCCTATTACATTACGTGGGCTTTTAAATAAAGCGGATGCTGAACGCGTTATACAGCCTCGATTGAGATTTCCTGAAAACCTCCGTATCGGACCATTGTCGTTGATCAATTAACGATCTGTACGGTAAACCTCAGCGCATTGTGCCTCTACCTGCCCGCGGATCAGGCGCACCTTGCTCGAAAGGACACGAGAATAATAAGATATTCGCTGGCAAAGCAGAACGCGGGTGTTAATCGGTAAAAAATATCGAAAAAAAGTTTTCATCCTCCCGAAATACAAATCCCTGACGAACCACTTATAAACTTATCCGACCATCCGACGAAGCTTGTATCTACGTTACTTCGCACCGATATTCGATATTTGATATGGTCCCGGCTGGATAACGAACGGCGAGTGAAAATCCAGAGATTCGAGCGTGATGTCGAAATGATTCGGCCTCCGAGAACGGGAGTCGAGGGTGTCGACGGAGCCTCGTAGAAACCCCATGTAACACAGATCAGCGCGCCCCCGACCCCCGACCCCCGATTCCCGGGATGAACTGTAACAAATTCATGATCTACTGCGCTGGATCCCGCAAGAGTGCCGGAGGAAGAACGGAGGAAATCTAGGGGTTGGAAGAGCCACGTGCCTCGTGAGAAGTGATACCGAGCGTCGCCACGTGGCCTCTCGACGTGAAGCCGTGTTTGGCCTATTATAATAGCGAGAGGGGATCGCCCTCGACAAACGTGGATGATAATTTGATATCACCAGCGTAAATACTAGCGCTGTAGATCCTCGATGCATGTGGGCCGCAGTCGCTGCACAGCCAGCAGCCTATCCAAACCCCGGACTATATCTCTTTATTACACGTCACGAAGTATCCTTTGTAGGTAGGCACGTATAATGCCGCACACATCGTCGTCCTGTTTTTGTTGGTAAGGATCGCCGTTTTCATTCCCGTGGTAGGGTGAGTTCATAATAGTGTGATAAGAAGTTGGGAAAAAATATTAGAGAAATAGTTGGAAGTCTGTCTAGCCGTAGTCCGCGAGGGCTACGATTGCGTAGGTTAGGGTGGCTCGTTCGTTAACTTTGTTTTTTTAAGCTGCCGTTCGAAAAATTTCTGACATATACTGATAAAAAAATTGTCGGAAAACCTGGAGTAAGTAGAAAAATATTTACCTTTAAAAAAAAGGTTAAAAAATGAACCACCCTAGTGAAGGGGTGGGGATGAAACGAGGTTGAGTTGTTAGCCACGTCGTCGTCCGCGGAGTTGAAACGAGACGCCGACGTCGGGGCGTCACCGAAGCGTCGTTACAGGACCCTTGTATTCTGCAAATAACCTTCCCTCCGAAACAAACAAGGGCCGGCGAATCGAAGGTGGACAAATTGAATTCCCGCTGGGTCGACCTCGCGCCACGTTTTCGCGCGTGTTCCCGTATCACATATGCACGATGCACGTATGCATGTACGTGCATAGCATAGCATTATACGCATGTACAACAATCGCATTTTTATTTTTTTACTTTTTTCAACATCTGCAGATTATATAATTCTCGTCCAGCGGTGATGAATGGACCTGAAATACAAGCAAACTACCTACTCGAATTACCTTCGCAAAAATTATTTCTTCCGTTTTTCATGTTCGGATTGTTCCGAGAATTGGCCTACAGAAATCGAGCCTCTCGGTGCGATTGGTAGTGGGGCAGTGGTTGTGCAGTTCCCATAAGGTTTTTCACGCGTTTGTCAGAGCGAGAAGCCGCTCACCCCTGGGTCGTCTTTCGGTGACCCCGCAGTGACCCCCCGTAGAGACCGTAGAGACCGGAGATCCATCTCGGACCCCGGAGACCGCGTGGCGCCCGCGGAGTCGTGTCAACCGACGATGAATGCAACGTCGAACACGCGCCATAGTTGTGGCCTAGTTTGCTAAACCTAGCCTGTCCCTAGTTGCACAACCTCTATGCAAAGAAACGAGTGAGAGAAACAACGTGCAGTTCAAAATATAGCTGCTTGAATCATCCCTAGCAGCATTCCGAAATTCGTATCAGTTTGTACAATTTTTCCATTGAATGTTCGTAGAGTATAAGGCAGACTCACCGCAAACGCGGTCCAATGTCTCAAACAATCGCCAAGACAAGACATGTGCAGATGAATAACCAAAGGAGATCTGAAAAATGCGCTCCTGGCAAAAATTAAGGTAAAACGAACGACCTAAGAAATAAACTGCGGACACGGGTAAAAGCCCGAGCTACACCCAACTTCGGGGTCCAAAACGACGTCTACTTGCGTCTGCCGTGGTCGGTGTCATAAATCTTGTATTATTTACGACAGCAAGTGTTTTATATTAGGCAAACGTAGCAGTGTGTATGTTTCGTGTGGTTGGGTCGGTCCGGTAACAATCTGGCGTAGAGCCGCATTATGCAATTTTAGTGCGGTTTCGGCTTTTGCGGAATGATTCTGTTTTCCGTCATTCCTCGGCTTTCGAGACTCAAAACTCATGCGATGTAGTCAAGATTTTCGGAACTGAGTCTACTAACCGTCGGCAATTGATGATCACCATTTGGCAAACTCTCAAACTGTTTCCCTGATAAACTCTCTCAATTTCGAACAGGCTCCAAGATCACTGTTCTGTCTTCGACGCTTCACGGTGCAGTGTTATTTCACTGCAAAGAAGAGTCGAATATTTAAGGGTGCCCCAAGTGTTTTCATTGCCTTAAAAAAAAGCCTAGCAAAATATATGATGTTAGACCGCTCAAGCTGTACCCCCACCCTCCCCCCTAATTTCGTTGGATAGTGCAGAGGTAATGAAAGAGCCACATTAAACATGCACGAGAAACGAAGTAACCAACGATTGCAGGATGCGGTAACGAACCTGCAATGGCATGTGTATACCCGAGCTGTTGGATATTTGCAGTACATACCTATTTGAAAACCTTGACAAACTTTACGGGCAGTATCTGAAAATTTTTACAGCTTAACAACCCTTGGCCGAGAGGTAAAAGCCCGCGGTTTCATTCTCGGGGCCGCAAGTTTTGGTTTACCGAACTTCTACGATTGACCTGCAACGTGGAACCAGCGGAACCGAGACGGTGAAACCGGGGTCTGTATAATTGACCCGTAAATTCATAGTATTATGATTTAGTGCGGACCAGCTTGGAGCCAGAAGAATAGCGACCGAAAACTCCTCCGCTGTTGAATCGATGGCCGCCGCAAAGGGCCAAAACATCCTACATTTTTATTACCAATTCCGTTTGTTCTCCGGTTTAGCCTGCGTGGTGACGCGTGGGGCGAAAGTGCGGAGAAAGTTTATCGGAGGTTCAAAATTTCTCGTACCGAGCCATAAATTCTCCTCTTACACAACATTCCACGCAATGTTTATTCCAGGGACGGATACAAGGTAGACGTATTTTTACAGTCAGGTAGCGTGTGATAATAACTGAGGAGCACAACTTGGTCAGAATCATGCTATAAACTTTATTTCCACAAATGGTAAACAAACCGTATAATACAATACCGTAGGTAATCGGGTGGTGACCATGGAAATAACAATTTTGCAACTGCAGCCTGATATCCTCTAAATCCGTGTAATTCTAATGGACAAGTTGCAAAACTCGCAGAAGAGCCCACGATATTGATTGTTTTGCTTAAAATTACTTTTTAAGTAGTTTATCAAATTATTGTAAATCTTGGAGTAAAAATAAAAATAGAAAGCTGGCGGAAAAGCAGTTACAATTGTCGAACATCTATTGATCCATCAATCTCGTAACGTTTTTTACGTTTAAAAATCGCAAAGGTACTCATCAATGGTGGGACGGTATTTTTTCGAGCAATATACATACAATCTATAAAATAAAACGAAAAGCTGACAGGAATACACCATCAAATTAAATCACTCGCGACAGACGCCGATATAATCGAGCAAGACAATTAACCTGCGAGGAAAGATCCGAAACCATTTCTGAACAAATATTTCGCTCTTATTGCTGAGTAAGTTATAGCTTAGCCCGCATGACGTTAACGAGATGGTTACGATTAAAGCTGGCTCTAAACTCACGTGACAAACGTTTGGCAAGAATTCAAAGACAATTTGGTTGTTCGCAAGAACGTTGTGTGAGAGGGGTGTAGATGCACTATTATTCCGTATCCCGTAATACTGAACCGAGAGAGGAATAACTGAAATTGTGAAATGTGTCTCCCTCTGAATCTGGTATAATTCGCTAACACATCGGCTGAGCTGTAGGTGGGTACCAACATTGTTCTATTTTGTCTTTGTCAGTTTGTCCCACGGGTGTATTGTTATCCAATTAATACTGAGGGTGCCAGATCACTCTCGACCTTTCTCACAAAGGGGCGACAAATGTTGCCAGTTATTGCCCTGTAAATACACCCCTATATATCGGTAATGCAGGCATGGATAGCAGCGTACCATACAAGTAAGGCTGCACGCTTTCTCACATCTCGAATTATCAAACATTCTTAATCGAAGGCGTACTGCAATACTAGAATACAATTTTTGTCAATGCGTTTGCACGTTGGGACCACGAATGAAAACAATTTCAACAGCATAACATTTCTCGGATATTTTGATTAGTCTACGAAATGAAGTTTCTTACAGATTCCAAACACTCGATGTTTTTTCTTTATTTTTTCTTTCCTTAAAACAGAAAACAATCGGACTTCCGACAATTCACTGTTCTCACGTGAAGAATTTTTCTTAAGATGAGAGAACGTGCACTTCTCCAGCCACTCGCCTGATGGAAGAGAGGGATGTCTTGGCTTAAGCCTGCACTGCATGGATGAAAAGATTGAATGTGGCTCATTCGGGGTTCATAGGAGACAATTAAAGAAGACATATTTCCACCTTTCATAAACCCGCCTTAGCGAGGACTAAAGGATCTACAGGTGCGCAGGGGTTGGACTTGAAACTCCGCGTCTCCCCGCCTCGGATTTTTACCAAGAGAGACTAATCCTCGATTTGTCACTCGACTCTTCAGTCCGATTCAATTTTCCTCGGCGAATCCGTCAACGTCTCTCCTTTCCGCAGCGGCGTCCCCACCCCCGGCTCCTCGTTCTCCCTTAGCCACCCCTCTAAGGACACCTGGTTGAATAACATTTCTCCACACATTGTCACCGGTTAGGTATATTATGGCTGAAACGACCGAAGCCTGATCTCTGCTGATTAATAATAATAACTGCCCGGGGTAAATCTTCGCCCTCGAGGCTTTTCAAGGCGGAGACAAACGACAGACGTATCTAAGTTGGAAAAATTGTCTTTGTCCAAAGATCCTGCGATCCTCGGTGACTGTGAGCTATGGATAAACGAGATGAATTCCGAGATTTAGGGATTGCACGGATTCTTTCCTAACATTTCGGTTTACGATCGACTGCAGAAGAGGCGCCGAGTCTCGGAGTCTCAGCGTTTCTCGTACCATGCTGCAAAGGGTAGGGATAAGGAAGAGAAAATGCGCAGGGGACGGTGAGGCATTATCTTCTTGAGCGTAGCCGCTTTGTCGTCTGGTAAACGTCGTGACTAATGAAGAAGAGGAAAACGGCTACCGGAATTTTCGGCTCACCACGCCGTGACCGAGTAACCCACTGCAGGATACTTTCACCGGTATAACCGAACCCGAAGACCCATTCCAATTTTCCTACCGAGCTTGATCAAGGCCATTGACGATGACTTCCATCCCACGATCGGTGGTTGATTTACAACTGTTTTGAGAGGCGTACTCCTCGCCTTCAATCCTCCAACTCTACACGCTTTACCAAGGCACGTTTGCTACTGTTCTCAACAATGTACTGTGCCACCCTATGCAGACTTGTACACGTCGTGGAACCGGTAGCAGTCGCAGGACTGTTGCAGAAGCGAGTCAGAGTTCACTCTCTCAGTTGTAAATCACATCCTTGGAAAATGAAAGCGGGAGAAATCACCTTTCTCCTGTCGTCGTTCATCAAAAAGAAGAAGACAGAGAGGAAGAGGAATTGGCAAGAGAGGAACCTTATGGAAAGTACGATGAAATCAGAAGAAGAAGAGGGGCGAGGGAAGAATGAAGGAACAATGTAATCCGTTCTCGGTGAAAAAATCTGCCCCACCAATCGGTAGAGCCTGCCACAACAATTTCTCCGTTCATGATGTAGGTTACTGAGGCAACCCTCGAGCTCACCTTAAAATGACCTACTGGTTTGGTGCTTCACTGGTTTACTGCTTTACTGCCCTGTTCTAAATCATCGTTCCTATCGTTGGCTCTGCAGTTTCTCTACGGTCACTTTGGGATGAGGCCTTCCCAAGGAGAAATCTAGCTAAGAACACCGTGTAGGCACTGCTAAGACACTGGGATGCAGATTATTTTATTCACCCTGTAAGATTATTCGGAAATTAACAAATGAGGCGAAATCAATATTAAAAATCTTTCACAAAGTATGAGGAGTAGAGTGCAAATTTTAATTTATTTATAAATATAACCACACATGAGCCGTCATTATGTTTAAAATTCATTCATTCATCCATTCATTCATTCCTGGTGTATATAGTTAAAACAGGGTATATTGTTAAAACAGTGTATATGGTTAAAAACAGTGTATATGGTTAAAATAGGTGAATATCGTTGAAATTATAAATCATTGTCAATCACTGTTTTTCGTCGAGGCACTATACTTTCTGATATCACTTTTAATGTTCTTCGTTTTATCGTCTCTTTTAATTTTGGGCTTGGGTTTGGAGTGTTTAATTTTTAATTTAATAGGTATGTCCTCGTAGTTTAGATTTCCGTTATTATTTTTAAATGGTCGATTTTCGATCAGTTACGATTTCATTTCCGAGAGGAACACCTCCGCACCTCCTTCCTCCTGGAGAGACGTAGACCAAGCCTCCTAATTTCAAATTTGTGACCAGGTTCCCCACTCCCTGGGTCTAACCTAATCCACTCGTGCCGTGTTCATCACGCGGTTATATTTGAATCATTACAACCCCGAAATCTTCTATCAGAAACTAGGAACATTGTGATGATTTGCAATATCGTAGTTTATAACGTTATACAATAGCTACTGAAGCTATCTACTTGGTCTCTCGAAGTTTTACTCTGAGTACCAGTCCCTCTGCCTGCACTGACCTAAGTTTTCAATTGGGTATCAACCATCAAGTAAAGTCACGCTCTATTGAGGAATTTGGACTATACAAGCACCCATGACGCCCAGAACTGTCAGCCACTCTTATCGGACCACTTGTGATCCTTATCATCCATTAACGAGGTTGTATCGCTACGCGCCCATCAAGGTACAGAAATATGAAAACAATAAGATGGCTTTGCTAATATTCATATAGCAAACTTGTGTGTGCTTTCCCTTCATGCACAACTTATTATACGTTGGTTGTTAGTTCCATTTATTTGATCTAGATATCAGACCAAACGACCAATCTTTATTTCAGAATAATCAATTGACCAAACCATTTACAACAATAGATTCATTTACGATAAAGTTCTTTCTCTTCCTAAGAAACAAAAAATAATCATAATAGGATAGTAAAAAAATAACAATACTTAAATTAGTTTTTACTCAAGATCAAACGTTCTCGTACGTTGATATTAGTAAAATTTTTTTAAATTTTTGGAAAGATTTCCGTAATCTTACATATAAATCAATTGACAGGTCCATGGATTTGGTTTGGCTGACACATTTCGAATCGAAAAAACGCAACGTAACAATATTGAAGATTGAAAGTAAGAGTGCAGTTCACGCATCGAGGTATCCTCTTTCGTTCATGAGCGGAAGTATTCGTTTCATCATTCGAATCGTGTTCGGCTTTGCATACGCGTTTGTTCTAAACGTGCCGTGCTTCAAGAGCTGATCCATACTCTCAATCTCTGCTTTATCCAGCATCATCCGTGGGAGAAGAAAGAGTCCCGACACCACAGCATAGACTCGTCGACGATACATGGCCTCCTTCAAATGCCCCATTGTCGGCGATTCCGTCCTGCACCTTAACCTCTTCATGTTCAGTGTAAGCGTCTCCAGGTAAGTTTCCAAAAGCTCCGTTTCACCCGGACCGCGAATCTTGAGCGCCGGATTTATCCCGAGAAAGTATAAGAGATCGATCGCTGGCGAGGAATAGCCAACCATTTGGTAATCGACCTGGAAACGTAATTTCAAAATTACGATCTTTCACGGTATTTGGATGACTTTTGTTCTCAGCGCAACTGTTTCGAATGACAACCCAAAATACTGCAGTTTGAAGTGTGCCATTGTCAGACCCTTTTTAGCTAATCTTTGCCGTATTACCAAAAGTATGCGTACAAAAACTTGTTCAATCGGTTTGCCCGATTTATCTTCAACGAAGAGCATGTTGTTGACCCAGGCGTCGCCGTGATTAAGAACACAGAACTCCTCCGGATCGTATTTGTAAACGTCTTGAATCCTCTGCTTCAACGATCCAATGACATTCTTCAACTTCTTCGCGGCTAAGATACAGTCCTCGTCCAACCACGTCTGCGCGTTTTCGCGCAAACGGTTCAGACTGTTAATAGCCAGGGTGTAGAAGTTTGGATGTGTTGTTGAGTCAAAAATTCCCTGCCTGAAACGCCTGATTGCTGCGGGGTTCTGGAACGATCAAAAGACAATTATCTGACCTCTTCAGGTTCCATGACTCTTTCGAACTATTTTGGTACTAATTGACGGAAATTTACCGCTGTGACTTTTGTCACGTGTCGTAATGATACGTACCTCCTCCGCCAGAGCTACAGATCCAGCATGAAATCTGGCGAGATTCTTGATAGCCATAGTAGCGTGAGCCATCGATAGTCCTTCCTGTCTGTCTTTAACGTGAAATCCCTCCGGTGTCAGATCCTCCATAATAATAACCCTAGGTGGCTCATCTCTTCCGTAAACCAGCTTTGGGCCAAGTCGAATCCCGAGTGCGGTCTCGATCCGTGGGAGGACGTTCTTGAGGATACTGAGCTCGACAGTGAAGAGCTGCTGTTCTTGGACCATTTTCACTAGTCTGGAATCGCCCACCGGTTCCTGCTTCGAGATGAAACTTCGCCTCTCGCATATTCGGCAGCCGGCGTCATCCTGAGTTGATGAATTCCTCGTGAGCTCAACCCCGATGCGCAGCATGTCGCTGAGGAAATTTTCACCTTTCGCTGTCGCTCGCTCTTGCTTCACTGACCGCACTTTCGTTGTCGGATCCCCAAAGTAGTTCTTTAGCACTTCTTCGTAGAAAGCTTCGTCCTGCTCCGTTTGGATCATCGTTCACTGTTACCACTCTTATAAGTATTTAACGACTTGGAAGGTTCGGCAACACTCTTCACAAAAACGAAAGTTCGATCGAGACGCGTCACCCCTCTGGGATTACAACTGACAAGTAAAACAATAGTAACTGTCATCCATGGGACTCGTCGACCGACCAATTGAATCAATGAAGCTCCACTCAAGTCTGATTTGCTTATATAGGCCGCTGGCGCTGTTTTAAACTCACGATGTTCATGCGAATCAACTCACACTGGTACACCTGAACACAAAACTATTGCAGGCCTGCATGACACAATCTCAAGAATGGAGTCACTGTTTACGGTGCCATAGTTGTGTACACACAGACTTCTTGCACATATTTACCGCGATAATATACAGAATAATAAAGTATTATTGTTTTAGCTAGCTTTCTTATGCTTCTTATCTACAGCCTCTCACGACCTCGCCATGTATCTTGAGCGAATTATTCAAGAGAGAAACAACAAGGAGTACGCTCGTTCAATATCGGGAATTTCCCATATCTCAGTCTCTGGTAAATATTAGCAAACCGCTGATATTCATCGACCTTTCCCTGCGTATTATTACTGAAGTAAATAGCGTGATGGCTGATGAACAACTGAACTGTATTTCAAATATGATAATGACATTGAATCTGACATGAAATCTGTTTACATGTTATTGACATTACATTTGACGTTTACCTAATACCCTCGTATACATAACTCCCGACAGGTGGGGGCAGTAGTTTCATTTGGATATGAATTCTAACAATTACTATCCTTGAACAATTCGATATCTCAGCTCAATGAACTTTCGTCAATTTCGATCTTAATCGCAACACGAAATCTGTAATTCGTATTTTATTCTTTCTTTACAATAAACTCTAGTAGGTTTTGTAGGATAATGAATTGAAACGCCGAAGAGACGATTGTTCGAAGACCCTAGGTAGTTCTCGAGAAGAAATCTTCGATGGTGGTAAATCTTGTAACAGCTGAACATAATCGCACCTGCGAAGTTGGCCGTTATTGAAATCTAATCTTTCTGTCGGTGCACCTAAAGAAGCCTCGTAACTCTGACTGTACACTTTACACACTGTACAGAGTAGTTTTACTTGTTTGGCGTTATACTTTTTTGTTGTTTTCCTCGACTTATCAGTCATCATGTGTTAAGCTCAACCACTATAGAATATCGTGGCAACGATATTATGATTTGGGTCAAAATGGGCCCCCAAAACGAAGTCGACAATTTGAATTAACGATAATGAGGAAGCCGGCGCACACCCAATATCCTAGATATTGCTAAGCGCGCGGGTTTTGAAAGATGACATTACGTGATCGTAAACATTGAAGAAAGCGAGACTTCTCGTTTTACGCACAACGAGAAATGCTGTTGTTACTACATAGCTATTCTTTGACCGTGCAGAGGCCGAGCGTGCTTTGACGCACCGGAAAATATGTCGTCGATTTAACTTATCTTGGAACGATTATCACCGATCACGTTAAACCGTGATGGCATCATCGGGCAAAGAATTACCATCTCTCCGCTCAGCATAACGGCCCGCATCGTTTCCTTAGCATGAATTTCTAATTCCCGCGGAACTTGATCGCTCAACTAACTCATCCACATTCTTCACTAATGATGACTCGCCGCGGTGATGGGAACCCTTTTGACAATGGGATAATCGATTGGTGATCGCCAGCGCGGGAACGAGAGAGAGGGTTTTATCTAATCGGGCGATGTACTGACCGCCGGTATACCTTGGCTTATCGTAAATGGAATTTGGGCCCGAGGGGCGACAGGACATGGCCGAGTCTTAATAGCGCAGAGATCGTCGATCCCTGAACTACTCGGTCGCTTCAGTGATCAGAACACGGAGGTGCGGAGTGGTGCAGCGTTTAAAAAATCCCTGCGAGAGGCTGTGAAAATTAAAGAGAGTCGGCGTCAGGGACCAACGCGAAACGAATTAACGCATTCAAGGAGAAAGCATGCAGGTTGAGCTACGAATACACGCCAACGGTGGATCTAAGTGAGTGCGCGCGTTTTTAAACACGTAAATCAGTTCACTATGTTATTCATGTGCAGTCTCAAGGGGTAGTGAAAAATTACCCGTCCACGAATAGCCACGGAATTAATCCCACGCAATGTATATTCTGCGATTCCAAGCACGAGGATGATGCTGCGGCAGGAGATTGCCACTTTGAAATATGCACATAAATTATATCTCTGGAAATTTTTCTATCATATTGCAAAGCTTAGCAGCCCGTACGATTTCAATTGCAAGTTCAGCTGGATGTAAAGTTTTTTAGAGTGAAAAAGTAGATTTTATAACTTTCGAAGAATTACATGTTTTTTCAAAACCACCACCGACAATAGCCGTGAGTAGGTATAGGTACCGAGCGTTAATTTGTTCCCTTTGTTTGGATGCGAGCTATGATTGTAGGTATGTAAGATATTCAAGATATTTCTGCGGTTAACTGAAAAACTCTACGGTTATATTTATTCTTCGATTAATATTTACTCAGACATAAATAGTGATAATACGTAACATGCCCGGAAATCATGTGACTTGTACATTTTGCAGTGAGAATAAAATGAAAGAGGAAGAATTAATTTGTGAAAATAATATTTTAATACTGGTTCAACCGAATATTTAATTTTTTAACACCTAGTACAGATTTTTGAGGAGTGAGACAGTCTTGAAATTTGGTGGCAGATTCCCCGGATGTGCTCGAAAGAAAATAGCTCAAAAGCATAATTGTTTGCCAATTTTGGGTTGGAATTTTATTTACACGAATTCTTCAAAAGAAAATCACATTTCTACACGATGATCAAAAATTGCAAAACACATGTCATGCAAAAATATTCAAAGATGGAAATCGCACACATGTTGTCTAGAATTACGTTTATATACAGTTAGGTTAGGGAAGAATAATTTCAAATGTGCGGGGTAGGTTATAATATTTTTGTCATGGCAAGGTAAATCTCGACTCGCAAGATAAAGCCATTGAATCTGCTTTATTTGTGTGAGGTGTAAGAATTATCTTCTAGAATTTTCAAACTTTACTTGTAGTAAGCATAATAGCTTCAGGAAAACTGGGAGAAACCGATGCTCAAGGTCTACATACAGTTATTTACAGTTGTAAAAATCACCGATCATCATTGAATAATCTTACTTCAGCTTTCGGTAAAAGATGATACACGATAAGAACTACATTTATGCATATGAAAACAGAAGCAGATGCTCACGACAAACGGTTTCCAAGAGAATTGGGGTGTGCAAATTCAGGTAGTTAGCTGTGTAGGTACTTTACAGCCAAGTAACGGAAAAAAAGTTGCATCTTCCCGAAATAAAGTTTAGGAAGTCGGTTACGTAAAGCGACAGTGCTTCGAATGCGTCATCCAAATTGACGGTAAAAAAATTGTATCCGTTTCCCAGTTCCAAGTCTAGTACGGAGTGTACATAAGATTGTCCCTCATTGATGTCTAATGTTTTTCTCCCCGCAGGCACTCTGACATCCCGGAATGGCTGGACGAAGATTTCCTCCAGCTCTGTATGCAGAGCGGGGAGGGCGACCCCACAATCAGAGTAATGAAACACGATGTGACGTTGATGAGGCTTCCCAGCTCTGCCCACAGTACCGTCATGTACCGCGTCTCCGTCGAGTTCAAGCGACGTCCACGGAGCAGAAACATCCTGGACTTCAAGCCACAGGAGACCCGATCCTTGATCATCAAACTGCTGCCGAAACCGACTGAATTCACAGAACTGCACCAGGTTTGGACGAAGTTAAATAAAGCTCACTACTATGCATTGTGTGCATTGTGGTGGTCCTTTAAAGGGTCATTTTTGAATTTTGATCACCGTACCCCCCCCCCCCCCCCCCAAATTGGCTTCACGTAATTCAAAAATAATTCTCTCATTTTTTCTGATTTTTATCACGCCTCTAACTCGTACCCCGAAGAGGGTGGATTCCATTCAATCCTTTCAGGGGCACATCAGATCTACCCAACGGATTTAGAAAAAATTTGGTAGATGGGGGTTTGTTGGGTCACTGGTTACAAATCTGAACTCGAAATTTGAAAATTCAAAGTGGCGGATTCAATACGGTAAAGCGAAATCCATAATGTCATTTGATTTCGATAAAACGCGGTACTCGGGGGTTTTCGAGGTCGCTGATTATGAATCTAAACTAGAAACTCCAAAATTCACATTGGTGGATCCGATATGGCAATATCAAGTGACTTTCGGAGTTTAGGTCCACCATATTGGATCCGCCACATTGAATTTTCAAATTTTGAGTTCAGATTCGTAATCAGCGACCCAAAAATCCCCCTGTACTAAATTTCATCTAAATCTGTTCGGTGGATTCGATATGCCCCCGAAAGGGTCGAATTGGGAAATCCACCCTCTTGAGGCACGGGTTAGAGTTGAGATAGAAATCTAAAAAAATTAAGGAATTATTTTTGAATGATGTTGAGCCGATTTGGCAGGCACGCTGAACGAAATTCAAGAATGACCTTTTCAAGGACCACCCTAGCGTGCATAAAGTGTGTAAAAACTAACTAGCTCGGTGACGCTGAGTAAACTTTTGTCACGCTTATACGAAGGAGGTTGACAAAGAGGTAACAGCACTTTCGGTTACCCTGCCTGCCATCACGAAAATTTTGGGCTTGTTCGCACTGACCGCGCAGTGCTTTTACTCCGAGAAATCACCACGGGCTCTGATAGTAATGGACGATCTTACGAAGAGTGACTTTGTCAGGGGGAAAATGGACCGTCAACGAGGACTGGACTTCAATCATTGCATGCTGGTTATGCAGTCGATGGCCGCTCTTCACGCCGGCTCAGTAGCGCTTTACGAAAAGGTACATTGTCTTCGTGCAGTATTTGGTTCGAATGTCGTCAGTCCACCGATTGAATTCTAACGATGGTCTTATCTACTCAATTCTCGGTTTACAGGACAAATCGTCGATGAATCCATTCGATCATAACAGATGGTGCAAGGAAGGCAATTCAATGACCAAAGATTTGGTGTCCAGCACGGTATCCGACCTTGCTGACGAAGTAGCGACTTGGTCGAATTTCGGTGACAAGTATGCGGACAGAATACGAGCCCTGAGAGATACTCTGTTACCCCGAGTCAATGCTGCTATTTCGCGAGAGGGGTCTAAGTTCAATGTTCTTAATCACGGCGGCTGCTGGTACAACAACCTCATGTTCCGGTACAATAGTAAGACCAGTCGCGTCGAGGAAGCTTTGCTTGTAAGTTTCAATTTCATCTTCTTTGAGTGCAGGAAGCTTATTCTTACCAATCCCGAGTCCGTCGATTAATGTGAAAAGCAAACGAGCGACAACTCCAAGTTCGATTTAAAAAGAAAAAAATTTATCCCGCTCATCGTTATTCTCTGAAGTTGTGCAGTCAATAGCGATACTTTGTCGTATTAATAACGATTGAATCTTTGGAAGGTTTGCTGCTATATTTATCACGCTAAATTGATTCGATAACGAAACGTTCATTTCGAGAGGGGAAAATCAGAACGACACTTATTACTTCACTTCTGTTATCGGTACCTCAAACGTAACTCCAATTTTGAGTCATGCATGGCAATCTGTCGAAACCTGTTTACCGTAACCTAAATTATCCAGCAATCGCGAGAAGAAACTGGAATAGCGTTTTGGCTATTTGGTTGTTTTGCCTTTTGGTTGGTTAGGCGCGATCTCAAGTTATCGAGAAACATATTGACGGGGTGCGTTCCCAATTCCTCAGCACTTTTGCAGTTTATCCTCATAGTAGTTACAGATTTGAATTACATGTAAGCTCTTGACGTGATTGTATGTATCATATATTCGCGTTTGGGTTCAAACGGTCCAGATTCTGTCTATAACAGCTCGATACGGAGTAAAAATGGGAGTTATCTTTATTATTCTTAAGATTTTTGCAAGCCTTTCCAACAAAAGCAAAGGAGGAATCTTGATTCGGCTTTGTTAGGAAATCTACGCCGATTAAATTTAGATCTGTCAAAGATACACCTTCTCATCACTGATAGAGATTGCGATGATACAGCTTACACCCGGTCATATATTACGACGTGCGTATCGTACCGTTGCAAAAACCGATGATCGATAGAAAAATAAGCTGGGGGCAAATAAAAAGAAAATAATGATAAAACTTTTCGTTAATACAGAAAGGAATTTTTTTTCACTAAATCAACTCCAATAATCTCCTCAATCCTGAGTGATCGGTTCCTCCTTCGGCATAAATGAAAAGCTCAACGATTTTTATTACCGAGAAACTTCAAGTGATAAAACAACTCATTAAAAATAGATTAATTATACGTAGATATTCGATAAACTGCCCAAACTAAATTCTCTCGCATTACTTGAACCCAGTTTCAATAATAAATTTTGTATTTGCGTCTTAATCTGAGTTCAATCCATCAGCCAATTATTTATCAATAAAGTTGATTACCGGAGCTTTAACCTGCTTACGTCATGTGTCTTCATGTGGCTGTAATTTGTCAACACTTGCTCTACGTAATAACAATGTTGATTGAAAAATAATTTCTGGTCAACGATTTCCAGCCAAATATTTCAGCTCGGTAAAAATTTTCAGGCAACTCGTTCACCGCTGAATCAGACTCTGATTTTTCTTTCTTACTTTACGTTCGAACAAATGACCTTTTAAACTATTAACATTCTTTAAACTTTTCACATACCGAACGTCTACGTGGGAATTACATGTATACCTCGTACAACAACGTCCTCAAATCAATCGGTATCAAGATAAAGCTGCAAGTGCCCAATAATATGACAATTTCTTGATATAGTTATGAAGCCACTGCCTCTCAATGTCGAAACTGATAAAATTCGTATAATTTATCGCACGACAGATCAATACAGTGATTGCGGAATTATTTACTTTTAATATTTTATCACGCAACGTACTGGAACCTCGTTGCTTCCGTAATGTTTTGTTCCAAGTCTTGATCCCCCACGATTATAAACTGATCAAAGCATTCCGAATTCCAGGTGGACTTTGCCAACTCCGTGTTCGCCTCGCCAGTGATCGATCTACAGCATTTTCTATTCTCAACGCCCACAGACGAGGTTCGTTTGCACAATGTCAACAGGCTGATACAGCATTATCACCGCGAGTTGGTTTTAAACCTTGAGAAACTCAAAGTAAAAACGAAACCGCCGACGAAGGAAGAACTGATGGAGGAAATGGAGGAGCGTGGCGCGTACAGTGTTTTGGTCGCTTTCACTCTGCTGCCAATTATCACCGCCGAGGGTTCGACCAGCACCGATATACTCACTGACCCTCACATAGTGAGTGAAAAACGCAAAATGTACGCTAACGAACAGTTCAAAATATCCCTCAAGAGGCTGCTCCAGATTTTCGACAGTAGGGGACACCTTGAATAACCCAAGATTCGGCCCTTTTCGATGGTCTTGGGAAATCACAACGGGTGATACAAGACACTCGCTTGTCAAAGGTGAATCAGTGAAAGTGCAATTCAGCGAGCCATGCGCATTTTCTTGTGCGGAAAAAACGTGTCGGTTGAAAAAATGACGGTTTTCGTTTCAATGTGACTCGGAGATTGAATAATCGGTTGAAGGAGGAAAAATAACAGGAAACTGAGTATTGGTACTATACGAGTGTGACTGATCGGTATCTATTTAATACCGTATTCCGGAGAAACGCTGCCTTATCGTGCAGGACATGCACCGTCATCGCTATGTAACATCGTACATAATGTAATGAGGCAATTCTTCAAGCGCATAATTAAGAATAATTACTTCTTACCGACTCTGATCTTTTTATGATAATGTCCGCTGTGACAAGCTCGTCTGTTATGAGTTGTTAGCATCTACAACGGAAACGCATCAAGTGATCCAACGTATGTGAAAAGGATTATTATTTGACATCGTTACATTTCTAACACTTACCACAACCTCGGCTGTTTTTTTCTTTTTTTTTTCTTTTTATTAAATATTCTATCAGGGAAAATACAGATTCAGTCAGGTTATGTTTGATTTTATGGAAAAATTTATTTACTTCCATTAGTTCAAAAAATCAAAAAAAAAAATAATAGAATGGCAAGCTTTCTGAAGCGTTATCAAGTTTGGAAACTTGACACAGCAAGAGACTCGCTTTACCGGAATATAGGAACTTGTTCAATTCTCTGTGACGGTCGTCGATTGCTTTTTACTAATGAACTGGATCTTGATTCAGTAATCAGTTAGCCCGAAACTCGTTAAATCATTGATTTGTCTTGTGGGTCTCAAGCACGCGAGGTTTTTTTGGTACAAGAAATACATATAGCATGATTAAATCTGTACGTTTTGTAATATGTAATTGAAGCTATCTCGTATTAGTTTCGAGAATTCGGAAACTCAAACCCAAATAAATGTTTGGTACAATTTCATGACGCGTTAAATTGGCAATCGTATCTAATCGCCAATCATTGAGACCGATTCTGGCTTGCTCAGATTACGATTCAATATCATTTACTTAGACGTTAGGGTAACTCGCATTGTACATAATATCATCCATCACCGTAACGATTCTAGGTTATTATGTTCTGCCGATAAAATCGTATATTTTCAGATTTCCGTTATAATCTGCTAGTTCAATTAAAGATTATATATTGATTGAAATTTTTTTTGTTCTTACATTAAATTAATTATAATAATGAATCGATGAACACATGTATTCGTAAAATAAACGGCAGATATCCACTCAATAAAAAATTTCTCTATCGGTTGTTTTCAATAATACAAATGGTACGTTTGAAAATAACGAAAATAAAAACATCTTCAACGCGTGATAAACGGTCTAGCATTCTGACACAATTAATTATACACTGATCGGAAATTAATTAATTTGAGATAAATATGTTTGTTCTATTGCATTTCATTTTGTATCCACGAATGATAATGTAAGTACAGGTATTTAGGAACGCGCTATACGCGCGCGCGAGTTGTATCAAACAACACGGATACGCGTATTTAATTACCAGTATAAGTCGAAGCGTAATTATTGAAATACTGTATCACGTTGTTAAGCATCGCACACATTCACGACCCACCATTTGAGGCTGCTGATTTTTTGCAACGTTATCGCGCGTACCAAGAATTTCATCACGCAGGCAAAGAATCGATGCAGGAATACATTTTTTTTTTCCAATTACCCAACAGTACCAAAACTCGCACTTTTTTTGGCCACGAAAAGGAAAATTTAGAAATCACTTTGGCTGACTAGAAAAAGAAAAAAAGCACACCTACTAAACCGGCAGCAAGAAGAAATACCTGCAGTTTCGGGACCACAGAAACAACGCACAAAGCACAACGGCAATGTTGTCAAAATCGGATAAAGCAATAAAAATAAAAACTTTGCACGTCGGTATACCTATACAATTTACAGGACGGTCGAACGGTGAAACTTAAGCCGTAGGGCAAAAGCTAAACTGGAAGCTGATCCCTTATTTCCAGAAGCTGTATAGTATAGGAACATCCTTGAGATAGTTTCATTGTGGTATTTTGTGAAACGAATTTTGGTTCACCGCAGCGGTAGTTATAAAATTTTATTATTATCCACAGTCGGTTTTAACATCCGGCACGAGTTTTCCTCCGTTCTATATCTTACTCTTGGGCTATATTGGCACGAACAGTAAACCATATCCATCTTACCGTATGTAATAAGAGGTATGTGTAATAATTCTTGTCAAGTACACACATAAGAATGAACTATCTACGATATATAAACTATCAAAAATTGTCTTCAATAAAATACCAACACGTATGCAGACATGCACTTGTTGCACGATTCCTGAAAGCTTGTAATTTACACACTTGGCATGAGAATCTTTTTCTCTTGCACATCCACGCTTAAAAACGTAAACTCTTTATCACGCATTATAAATTCCACTTCGTGATTGAAATTGTGCGAATCTTTCAGAACAAACTGGGTACAGTATTCATTCAATCTTAGTGACCTTTATAGGCAACCGTCTCTATACGATGACGTATTGTCAAGTTAAGTTAGCTAGCCAAAGCAATCGAACAAATAAGTTTAGAGTAAAAAAAAAAATCAGTCACCGCTCACATCATACGATTTCACGTTTATTGGTAGGTATCTGCGACCGCTGAATCGCGTTAATCATAGAATTGAACGTCACTCAAATCGGATCCTGCAATAAATTCCAATCTCATTTAATTATCCTTGGGCAAATATAAAAATGAGCCTTCGTATCTCCTCGCATTGTGCACAACGTTCTCGGAGCGACAGCGACGTCGGCGTCGCGACGCACCCCTCGGAAGTCAGCTCTAGGCGCTGGCGCGTTACGCCCCCAAAGAAATCGAGGCTGCGGTAACAAACGATGAAGAAATGGCCGATAGGTTTAGACATGCGCCAGGCGTTCGTCCAGGGTCGGTGGGGTTCCGGTAATATTGAGTATTCTTGTATATCCACCATCTGCGGCCGTCGGTTTTTCCCACGTTGGAAATACGAGGTCAAAGCTACTTACGTTTAACAATCAGTCTTGCCAATCGAGAATCAAGTCATCTTCCCATGATTTTACGATAGGCAAATAATCACTGACAATGAGTCAGTATATTGGGGTATCGAATAAGAGTATTTTTACACGAAACTTCCATGCTAAAATGGGTGTTTAAGCTAAATTTTCGCGGACGACCAATTTCTGTTTTTACTGTATACCTACCTATAGTTTATGGTCGATCGAAACCCGAACTGTACTTCTTTCACTGCACCAGTTACGATTTACTTGCTTCTTAGAGTTGAGACAATTCGTTGCCGTGGTCCAAGTCTGTTCCTTCTTGACTGACACAGACAGAGCTCTACTGGAGTTGAATCCGGAATATGAAAGATTCGCAGAAATATGAAACACAAATAGGAATGAATTACAACCTCTTATCTCGCGCTTATAGGGTTGGCGTTCATGATTTTTTTTTTTCAAGAATTTCTTATCTAGTTACGTACTCTATTCTGGCCGTGCCCCAATTCTCTGTTTGAACAGGCTTCTTTCCTACAGCGCAGAAAACGGTAAATGGAAAATATTTACTCTTCAGTTCTGTTTCCGTATTTTTGCTCAATACATAAAAGCACTTAGGCACTACTTAGGCGTGATAACAGTCGCAGAATTATGATGACAAATAGTGTCATCACCTTTGCAACACCCTGCAAACGCGTGAACACTCTAGGCCAGTCTAGGCAGCGTTGTCATTATTCTGTAGTAGGTGAATCTTTCTTTTCTACGACTCATGTTTTACCGCAATAGTACGGCGTCGAAATAGCGATAGGAACCGACGAAAGATGTGAAATGTTACTATTTATCGTCCATCGGCTCCCTCAACTTTCTACAGCTGACGGTGCCTTTGAACGCGTACAATCTATTCCAAGAGATCAAAATTGATACAATTTTTAATCGTTTGGCAAATGGGATTGAATTATCGTCAATCAACAAATTGCTTGTCACATTGAAAGTTTTTTAGTGCTTAAGAGTGCTGAAACATTTCCGAGCTATTTCTACCAGCACGATTTAAACTTTCAGTACAAGTAAAAAACATTTTTATAATAGAATGTCGTCAGGATGAAAGCAAATTTTAGCTACCCGAGTAATACAGATATCTTTTAATGCAAAAGTGGATCATTGATGTTTCTGATAACATCTGTACCTACTACAACTATATACCTACACCACGTGCTCCCGTTATCTCGAAAGGAGATGCTTTTTATCACCGAATTCAATTAGATGAGAGAGATTTGACATATTTTGTTTCGAGGTAATTGCTTTGACTGATACTGATCGATTGCGTCATAAAAATTTATCGTATTTACTCAGTCGTAACCGCTACCGGCATTTCATTTATTAGAGAAACACCGCCTTACTCGTGCAAACCTCGTAACAGTGCCGTGCTTTATCACAGTAAATATATTCTTGAGTCACCCGATATCAGGAATCTCTGTTTGGACTTTGAACAGGATCGAAAAATTAACTGAATAATTCTGTGAGCTATTCTACGTGGTAAAATGAAAAATAACAAACCCACATGGCGATTACGCAATTACTCAAAGGAGAGTAATGATAAGTCTGCACTTTGTAGATTAACTACACTCGGCAACGAGCCGCGTCGATGAACGTGAAAATCTGTGAGAGGCTACGCATTCTCCTTTTAATTTTTTTCTTTCTAAATTACAATGCTTCATGCGCTGTGTAAAGGTTCGAGAGTCACGTTCGAATATCACGCAGCGACTGAAAACATGTCAGGTAACCTTTTTAAGTAACGGAGTTCTTTTTCCAATTTTTTCCTACGACTTTACAAGGTTTCAAAAAAATAAGAGCCTGCAGCTATATTGGATAGAGGTGAGTTGGGTGTTTATTTTCGAGTAACGGGGTAAAAAACCCACTTGACAAAGTAACTTGACATTTCGACGCTTACCCGCTGCAGTTTCCACGAAATATTGTATTATACCTCCTACATCGGCTTGGAGTTCCGTTTTCCTTTCACGGTTTCCTGCTTAACTGTTTTTTCTCAGCACAGTTTTTGTCACCCTCGACTGTTTCAGAGAAACAAAAAACGGGCACCGTAACGTTTTTCTGAACACGTATATACAAAATAGAAGAACCCTTTTTTGAAAACGCGAGTTTTACCCCACGCTCCTAAAACGAGACACCTCGGTATAACGGTAGTAAATTTCAGTGTAGAAAAACGTTCGACCATCGAGGCTGCCCGCTGTAGCATTACCAATGTAGGTATTACAATTTCAACAAACGTTCACATCTAACGAGGAGTCAGAAAGACAAAAACCCTCGAGTGAAAGTAAGTGAAATTCAATTTGAAGTGAAATAAATATAACGTTATGAATTAGTCACGCGTTCCTTACGTGCAGAGAAGTGAGAGGGAAGGGCGGGAAAAACTTGTCAATGATGAGTGTGTACATTCAACAGTATATTGTGTAACAAGGAGGCAAACTCAGTCTTTTCGGGCCGGGTGTCTACGTTTGCAATATGAGTCGTAACTGAGCCGGAGACGAATTCTTCTTGCACGCGATTCTTTACATAACAAGAGTATAATGTTACAAGTTTTTCACAAAACACGAAATTGAGGCTAGGGTCGCGTAATATCATGTTCGCGACAGCGCATTCGCGCAGTACGGAAAAGACCATTTTTAACTCCTACGCGCATGCGCATTCGCAGAGTCACTCTGCCGTCACAGTAACGGGTATTTCGTGTAGGGAAAACACGCATGAAAACGGCGTTAAACACGCTCGCGCTGTATAAAAGTTTATTTCCAAACAGCTTGAATTCTCGTGTCCATGTATTATATACCTATAAACCCATGTATACATGGTGTGTACACGATTCACGTAACAATGTGTCGCGTATAACAAACGTACATGCATGGCTGAAGCGTAACATTCTATATCTATACACATAGGTATATTTTTGCCGGGGCATCGCTGAGCGGGCGACGTTGGCTGGGTCGACTCTTTAATTGATTCAATCGGTGAAAAACACGCGAAGCTCGGGCTCCGCGCCCTTGGAGGGTGGCAAGGCGCCCTCTTTACCGCGAACGCCGGCAGGCAGCCTGCGACCGACCCCTGTAACGAGGCGCGGAATCTGGCATTCGCGATCCTTTGCAGTCCCAGGGAAGGTGCGCGATATATGGAAACATCTGCAGGGAGTCCAAGGTGCACGATGTCGTTGCACTGCGCGTGCAAAGGCAAATTCATTAACAGTCGACTTCCATTGAACAGGTGAGTTTTGAATATCGGTTGCACGACAACATCGACCTATTTCAGACTTCAGCTCTGTTGGTTCCAATGTAGTTCAACGAAAATGGTCCAAAAATATATATTTTTGTTATTTCGAGTTTTTTAATCACTCGTTCCGTTCGACCGGAGGTCCAATGCATTTTTATTAATGCTATTGGAATTGTCACTTTGCAATATGTCATTTGGGTTGAGTTTCTGTAATTTCATTTTTCACATTTCCCACCATCTGCGCATTCTGATTGGTTGAGGCAATTTTGCATACCAATCAGAATGCTTGGATGGTGGGAAATGTGAAAATTGAAATTACAGACTCTCAACCCTGGTGGAAAAAAATCAAACTAGTGCAACCAGGCTGACAGCTGACCGTTGACGGTCTTTTTTCGCGTGTGGATAATAGAACAGGTTTACTATTGATTATCTTTAATTAATTTATGATAAATATGTGATAAAATGGCGCCAACAACCCGGCTCTTACGTCATGAGGACATTTCCAATACTCCTACACAGGGTGAACTTCTAACGACTACACGTTCCGTCGACTGCTCAAATTGAACGCGCATGCGGCATAAAATTTTTGAGGTTTCGTAGATCGCAGCGAATTACCTTCGAAATTTATAACGGTTGGTCATCCCGCAAACAACCGCTCTCGAATTGTATCGCTTGCGCATTGCATTCCAGCATACGGCGGAACGTGCGGTCTTTAGGAATTCACTCTGCACTGTATGAGAGTAAATAATCCAGCTTCGGGACAGCGATGATATTATGTTTAACGAACAAGCCGGATGGGAGGCTTAGGTTAAGATGCAGGTGAGCTAGGGTTACGGGTCGTTCTCGCACGCGATCCTATACTGTAACCGGCACGCCGCGCCGTCGCGGGTTTCCGTAATTAAGAGATTAAACGCTGTTGCCTGACGCTCGCTCGGCGATCGTGTTACCGCTTACTTAGCCGCGACTATTACTTCAGCCCTGAGGCAGACACAGCACGGCAATTTTTTGTCTCTACCTGCGCCTCACGTTTTCGAACGATTTTGTTTTTCTCTCTAAACAATCCTCGTGTTTGCCGCGACGCGGGAAGTCGATTAATTACAACTGTTGATATATTCTGTATATAGCGTGTACAACGTATGCCTGTAACATGTTTGTTACTTTGTAAATAACTATCTTATTTGCCTTCACCTACTGCGGCTAATTTGGCTTTTGTTTTGAGGAACCGTTCGAAACTTATTTTCCTGCATAAATATAATTTTTAAATTTGTATGTATACTATGCCGTGACCGCATAGAGTTTATAACCTCTACGAAGTCCTCGGAGGTATTTTGGCAGGAACGGTGCGACGCGCCCAGACGACGAGCGATGCCACTTCATGCGAAACGGTAATGCGGGAAAAGCCGATTCAGCAGTTCGGTGCGCCGAATTGAATTCTTAATTGACAGCTCCGCCAGGACGACGGGTCCTCGTCAACGTCCTGCGGGACCGAACACGGTGCTTAAATCCCTGGGGTAAGCGAGGTCTGTGTCATCACCAACGGAGAAAAAAAAATAACACAACAAGTATAATATTCGAAATGTTCGAATACAGACACAAACTGGAGAGAAAAATACGTACAAGGAGTATGACGGGTGAACGCAATTTTGAAATAACGAAAATCCGGAGGGCGGAGTAACGTAATCAAGCTTAGAAGCACAACAAGACGGACGAATGAGCTCGTTAGAATTTTCTGTCACAAGGAGGTGACGCATATTGATATTATACACGCGGTAATTCGACGGATACCGTATGAGCGCAACATGGCGCGGTGATCGGGGCTCTCTGATATGCGGAGGAGGAGGTGAGTACGTACTAATCAAGTTAGATATTTTCTCTAAAACACATAACCGAGCGATTATGGATTACAGGTACGGTACACCGTGACAACCGGTTACGTAAACAGATGCAAGGGAAGCCGGGTATCTGCAACGACTGCTGCGGGGACACGATTTAATTCGAACGCCCGGCGCGGCTGAAGCCATTCACAAATCCATGCATTAATATTGTACGCGCAACGTTGTACCGGTGCATTTTCCACGCTGTAGATTGAGCTTCGTGCCTCCTGCGACTGCCTTTGTTAATTCTTATACAATTTCTAAATCTTTAGATGCACAGTGCGGCTAGGAATTGCTTCGCTCCGACTATTTCAAATTAAATTAAAAAGCCGCTGCACGTGTATTTTTGCTCAACAAGATACCACGCGTGTCGTACAGTACGCGAACTAACCAGCTGTGTATCTATAAAATGTTTACACGAACCGCAGCTTTAATCGTAATCCGTAACCCCGAGCACCGTTAAAAAACTTTTGTATATTGATTCTGATTGGCAGAAAAAAAAAGGACGGAGGCGTCTTATGATTAATTAAAAGAAGGAGGAACTGATATAAGGCACGATCGGAATAGATTATGGTGAGGAAAATTATTAACCACAATATTTATACAAAAAATTACAATATAATTCTGTTATTGTTTTTCCAATTATTGCTATGCTCGCGTACCGAGTTAATTAAGAAATATTGACAATAGTCCCAGTCTGATATCTCACTTATAGTGTATCACGCATGCGGTGTGTACGTTCAATCCACGGTGCAAGGCTTAACAACTCGCGCGTCAATTTTTACGACCTTGAATAGTGGCGCAGGAAATAGGCAAAGGAATTAACCCGATTTGAAAAAGCTTTCTTTGCGGCGCTTTCATAGAGCGAACAAAAGCGCGCGAACCGATTGAACGAATTGGGCGGATGACAAGAGGCTCCTACTTAAATGCGTTCCTCCTACGAAGTAGAAACTGGTGGGAGGAGCCAATATTGATAAAATACAACGCGGAATATTTTGAAATCTGATATTTTAATTCGTAAATAGAGATATGATTCCCATTGCAGCTCCAGTACCTACAGCCTGTATTATAATGCCCTGAGTTCTGAGGGACCGCTTTTAATAGCCCGGATATGGGTTGTGGCTCGTCTGGTACTGGTGTCGGATGGAATTTCACACTACCCCCTTAGCAATTCTACGGTCATTCCTAACCCTTGGCCTCGCCGATGCGAGCTCGATGCGTCGCTGCGCCATATTCCGGTCTTCTTTCATAACCGCGTGTTAATATTAAATGCGCATTCGTCAGCGCAAGTACATCTTGTCGGCGTTTGGTGCTGCTTACGATGTGCCTGTGCATACCTAGAATAACGTTTATACGTCAACTTTCATTTGCCACCTTGGACAATCAGACTCCAGCTATAATTAATATAATCCACCTCGTCAAGATAAACAACAAATAGCCTACCGTGTGCGAATGGAGGTTTAAATTTGGTACATTCTTATCTCTGCAAGGTCATTGCTAGCAGAGCGGTATCTACAGTGACGTACAGTCAATAAGTTATCCAAGCCAAACGTGTTCGCTTGCATTTCACCTGTACGTAAGTATAATGAATAATAGAATTCGATGTAAATGTCTTCGATTTACCGAATTCGAACTTATTTGTCAAAGCAAAGACGAAGAGGCGTATATCATAGAATTTACTATCTGAAAAATGATTTCTCAAGCCAAAACGTATCAGCGAGACTGAAAGATTAAAAAAAAAAAAAAATTAATATTCACCACGTTTCAATCTGAGGGTGAAATCTGAATTTATAAGAAGTTTTAAAGATTAAACAAATATTTCTCCTGTAGAATTCACATTTGTTTTGATCGATCAATCATTTTGTTATACGTATTTTGTGCCCGATTACCAGATTGATGGATTCTAACGGAGTATCGGTGAAACGTGAATGAGATATATTAAAATGTGACAACATTATGACTTGAGGAATTTGAATTTTGTACAAAGCAGTATTTAACATTCGGTGCACCACTTTTCTGACATCTATCGGAATCTTTGATAATAAGTGGTTGTAACTAGCTGTACCACTGATGAATAAGAATGACGATTTCTACGATTACAGGAACATTGGGTGAGTATGCATTCTGCAGTACCGACAGAACCGACCAAGCACCGCCAACATGAATCTTGCGCTTCGGATGAAGATACACGAATTCTGCATTACCGTCTATCGTTAAGTACATGCAGCTGAAATTAAAAGCTCGATTCACCGAGTACGACATTAGAAATTATGCAGCCCATGTTACAGCCAATACGGACTCGACGCATTTTTGAGAAATAATTAATAACTTCTTGCGATTTGCGAGTGATGAATTAGAATCGGTTTATTTTTTCATCGGCCAAAATTAAAAGATTTTGCCAAAAATTTGAAAGATTATTTACTTTCCATGAACTTCTGTAACACTGAAAATACCGACCTACTGCTTTTCAAATGTACAAACAATTTGCCGTGCTGTCAGATTTCCAATACTATTGACAACACAATACCGAATTATATTTGCCGAATGCGTAAGGTCCAAAAATTCAAACCAAGCGCCTAGGTTCTGGCTGCAGGGATATTATGAAGTTGGCAGAAATACTACTAAAGTATTTTTCACCATTGCGCGTGTTTATGTAATAAAGTCTAATTATTGCGCAATAGGGGGTTTGGACAAGGCGTCAGTAAAAAAAGAGTCAGATTCTGCTAGTAGATATTATCGGTAAAACGACAGTGGTCACCTCGGAGATAATCGAAATCATCCAACCACTCGCTCAGGCAACAATACCGCCTCCATGACGCAGCTCGTGAGCATCACCAAGTTCCTGGCACACGCCATTCGCGTTTCGCCTACAACCGGATTCGCTCGTCCGTTTCACGTCTCCCTGAAAAACATGGTTATCGCTGTGAGTACGGTTCAAACCCTCTCCCAAGTCTCGACATCTTTTCTCCCCCATCCCCTGACTGACTTTAATAAATCTCTTTACAGGTAGGTAACAAACTTCCGTCGGTTGACCTCTTTGAGGACACGCCGGCTAACAAAATCAATTTGGCCGAGTATGCCGCCGGGAAGAAAATCGTCATCTTCGCCGTTCCCGGCGCCTTTACTCCGGGATGCTCGAAGGTAATATGAAAGAAACAATAATTGCTTAATTCTACTGTCTTCATTGTTTATTACGCGTTAGACGTTTTCTGTTTCGTGATTTACTCATGCTAGATTCCATTTCCACTCTGGTTCGTATCACACATGCGCATATGTTTACATTTTTTATGATACCTAACTATATTGAATGCTTACAAACTATACTACAAATCAATTCTGCATCAGCAGGAGTGTGTACTTTGAATTGTACATAAGCACTGGATAACCGATTTCTTTAACACCAAGTCCGTAACAGTATTCCGTCTTTATCAATCGTATTATTGCTTGTTGTTTTGAGTGTTTTTGATAAGTACTAACAGTTTGTACTAAGCTTTTTAAGCTGAATAAAATGAAAAGTATTGTGGACAAAAATCTTTCGATTTCTGGCCAATTTTTAATCAAAAACACGGTATATATGGGCTAGCTTAAACTATATATTTTTGCTTCATATTTCATACTATTTCTAATTTGGTTTTCTATTAAGTATACTTGTGATTTTCATAACGGTAAAAATTGAACTGCACCTTCTGGACTATACATAGATAACTTCTCCCGTGGTAATGAAATCCGCAAAGTTTCAAAGGTCAATGTAAATGAGATATTTTTAATATCTCATAGTTCGTGAATAGAACATATTACTGTATTACTCAAAGCCATAATCTGTTTAAAAATGATTCAATCTCGTTAATTGACTCGGTTCCCGTATTCTGTTGTGATTGCTAAAGGAAATTTTTATTTGTCATTATTTATTTTACAATGATTTGGCTCTTTTTGTTTCAGACTCATCTTCCAGGGTACATTCAAAAAGCTCCGGAGCTGAAAACCAAGGGTTTTCATGATGTATTCTGCATCGGTGTTAACGATCCTTTCGTTATGGCTGCTTGGGGTAAAGAACAGGGTGCTTCAGGCAAGGTATAGTAGTTTACAAGTAAACAGTTGAAATCAGTTGCACAATAATCACGGTACTTGTATGATAGAATCTTACCAACCTGATCAATAACAAGCAACACCACATGGTCACCTTCGAAGAGATTAGATTAACAACCGAAGGGCAAACTAAAATCACTTGAAACCAAATACTTGTTCCTCATATCCTGAGATTCCTGCATGACTGGTTTTTTTTTCTTGTAATGTTCAAAACTGAACTTTGTCCACATTCTGATTGAACGATTATCTTATGTTTTTCCATAACGTCTGGGATTGATTAATTTTCCACATCACTTAATAATCGTAAAAACTTAAACTCCTATCTATAACTAAGATTTCCATCAACCTGCAATCACAGCAATCAAATATTTTTTAACCACCAAGGCCTCCTAAAGTTGGAATATTCAAAATAAGACCGATCAATAATTCCTTTCAATTAAAGAATCGGTCATTTTCAGGTGCGGATGCTGGCTGATCCAACTGGAGCATTTACCGACGCCCTAGAGCTCTCCATAGAACTCCCAGTATTAGGAGGCAAACGCAGCAAGCGTTATTCTATGGTAGTTGAAGATGGTGTTGTCAAGGAACTCAATGTCGAGCCAGACAACACTGGTCTCTCCTGTTCTCTGGCAGACCGACTACACTCGTAAAGAAGTCGCTAAAAATGCGGCCTCAAATCTACAGCGCTATCTATCGATCAACATATTATTCTGTTGGAATGAAAATAGAAAACACAAGTACCACTATTGGGGATCCCTTGATCCCAATTTTTTTTCAGCTCACCCGCCTACTCGACTTCTATGGTACTCTTCTAGGTATAGAAAGCGACACAGTGCTGAAGTGTTTTTCCCTTCCATTAATATATCCATACAAGTCTCATTGAGTAATTATTCAGTTTACAATTAGTTTTGAACCCTCGTACAGTTATCTTAAGAGACTAATTATTTTATAGCCATTGATTATTGCACATAATTTTCATTGATGCATATTATCAATGCTGATGTTGGAGCATTTGAGAGTTATATTCGATTGTTGGAAAATTTTCAAGTTTAATTAGTCATTCCTAACAGAGAACACCAGTCTCGATAAGTTTTATGTGTAGTATGTATGTATAGTAAAAAATCAAACTGCAGTAAAAAACAATACGTGATTTGGCAAACTAATAACAAGCATACAATAAATGTAATGATATCTGTAATTTGAGATGCCATTTTGCCATGGTTTTTTCTCTCACATTGTTATAATTTGTGAAATGAATACATATTTTACGTTATCTAAGTGTACCGTACTTTCTGAATCCTTCTGAATCAGCCACTTTTAACCGAAATTCACGCGCTGAATTCGAATGAAAGAGTAGAAAGATGAAAGCTGGCGTATGCGCACGACGATTACAAACATCTGACTCGGTGAGCGGCAGCAGCAGATTAGTTTGTACAGCTAGTTCGCAGACAAAAGTTTAGAAGATTATGTTTCGGACATAATTTAAAATAATAAATCATGCATGCTTCGACAAGAGGCTGGCGGAAAGCGGACGACTGCGCATGCGCCAGTAAAGAGAGAAGGGTAGACAGCTTTCATTCTCTGTTTCTTTCTAGTTAGGGATCACTTGCCGAACCCCCTTCAGCCCTCTATTCTTATACCGCTATGCTGTAACCAATCGTGGTGATTAAAAATCACTTTACGTAGCCCGGTGTATTCGTGTAATAATTGTGAGGTAGACTTGGGGAGAGGGCCGAGATCAGGATGTACAAAGAATGTCGGCATGCCGCGTTTTCCCGAATATAATAAATACCATTTCAGATAAATAAAATGTGGTCAGTCTGTCTCCGTACGAAGTAATATAATCAGTCCTATACCTCTGTGTATGAGCATCATTGCTTATTGATTTGTTTACAAACACTACTTCTTAACCTGTCAAACTGATATTGGTTTACGCAATAAACATTGAGCAACAACGCCATCAACATAAACAGTCACATGTCATCTCACCTGCACGTTGTTTCTATCTGATATGTATGTATATTTTATCATGCACGCCTCTTACCTGTCTGTCATCGTCATAACCTCAAAATCACCTAACCTAAGCCTGCCGTAGCTAAAAATAACAAGAATAACAGAAATCCCGACAACAGCAATAAACAATCGTCGGTATGCTCAACTTTCGAATTTTATTTGATTTTACCCTCACTTATTTTTCATAATATGAGCGTTATTTCCTTGTTTCTTATTCTTGAGAAGGTATTTTATGTACAATTTATTTAATAAAGTGTCAAACTAAAGAATTGTGTAAGTAAATCAATTTGAACATTGTAACTAAATTTGAATTTAACTGCAAAAATTATACTTATAAATAATATAAAAGGCTAAATTATCAACAACATGAAAGAGAAAAAAATGAAGTTATCGTAAAATTTTTTTTTATGTCCAGTCATGGATTTTGCACGTCAATTTTATAAATTATGGCTTATGTTTTGGTAAATCAACACTGCAGACAACAATAGAGCTAAAAGGCATCGAACTAAGAATTTTCAATACTCATCTTCTGCTTTGCGAAAACTTTGCTTTTCTGCCCTTCATCTCTGGTATTTTTTAGCTCTACGAATTTTCTAAAATAGATTTAGCTTAGCTGCTTATTTCACATAAAAATTAGTTGGTTAAGATCGTTATGCCAATCTATTAAAATTTTTTACATCGATCCCATGAAAGTAAAAGTATTTTAATCATTTTTTGCTTGTGAGGATCATTGCATTGTACTGAGTTCGTGTTCTTCGCATATGCAGAAAACACTTTAGGACACACTGGCGGCTATCGGGTGTGAAGATGGCTCGCTGGTCGACGGTATTGTCAGGAGTATTCCTGGCATTGTCAATGATTCTTTCTCTTGGTAAGCTACTCTTGCTGGCGGCGGGAACTAGCAATAATGGTGAAATTACCGAGGCGGATCAATGGCTGGCAGACATTGGGCTCAAGCAGTACAGATCGCTCTTCAAAAAAAAAGGTAACTTGACTGAGTGTGCGAACAAGATTATGAATCTGTGCAGATTTTTGTCTTTTTTGATATAATTTAATTTTTGATCGATAATAATCTGATTTTCACGATGTCTATAGTTTATTTTCTAATCAATTAAGTGTAGCATTAGATAAATGATTCGAGGATAAAATGCAGCAACCGTTCGTCAAATAATCAACTCACAAAGGATTCAATTTACCGCAAAAGCTCACGATTAACCTTTATAGAAATAACGAAATAGGTATGATTTAATTCTATGTCCTGATTTACTAGCTGTAACGTTCTTTTTAGGCGAAACTGCAAAGTGTTCGAAACATGAACGGCCATCAAAGGATAAATAAAGACTCGCGCGCTGCTTTCATTTTGCCATTCTGATCTGTATTGCGTGAAAAATAGCAGCTTACACTTCTTGATGTGACAAATTATCCATTCATACCAGCAGCTTGTTTTTCCGAGAGACGGACAGATGGTTTTCGCTACCCATACAGGTCGTAAAGTCTCTGATCTATCTAAATAGCGAACACAAAAATACCCATCCCCATACGGTCTGACCATTGTCGGAAAAACACAAGTTGATTCATTCAAAATAAACGCAGAGACAACTCCAAAGATTACCGAGTATAACCCGTGGATTTCGGGAATTGAAGGCGGTTACATATAATAATTGACAAGACTTATTTCCCGTTATTTCGAAAAACTGTAGTTGAAATTTACCACACAGAAGCAACCGTCTTATACTACAAACAGACGCACTGTTAAAAAAATTTAACCAAACATAATGTCCCAGCAAGTCCACTTTATATATGTGTTATTTGTTACATTTCTGTTAGTGAATATGACAAAATATAAAAAAAAAAAAAATTTACATTTGTATTTTTTACTTTTTTTTTCACTTATTAATACATTAGCAAAAGATTGAATCAACACAAAAATTTTAGTGGACCTGCTGGGATATTTTTTTCTAACCGTGTATAATTATTGATCCTTTCCGGAACTCGAAGCATTTGGAAAATTTTTCGCTCAAAAAATACGAACTATTCGATCCACATATATGGGAGGCTTATTACACGTTATATAATGCATGACTCGGCCTGGTCCCCCCTATCAGCGGCCCATGTCCTAAGCGATTTTTAATGGTACAGTAATTAAACGATCATAGTGATTAGATATTGCATAAGTCATAATGCAATATCGTTCGGTTAGTGACGGCTTCATCTACAGGTGATTTATTAGCGGTTCGGGGGTTCTCGAGGTTTCTATCATCACAAAGCTAATCAACTCATTATTCGATACGATCATAGCACGTATAGATGTGTATTATTGTGTACATCGAACTTGTCCGTTCTCCAATTTGGCTAGTATCCAATTTCCAATCTATATCTAAGAACGCCTTTCTGTGCACCGAGTTGTACGTCCATCGTCGATTCTTTCTTCACAATCGTTAATCCGGGCCGCGTTCAAGCGTAAACAAATATCCGCGCATATTGGGAAGATGAAAATTCCCGGTATTCAGATTCGACCGGTATTCCAAAACGCATTTTCATCTATTACAAACAATGACTGACTATAGGTATTTGCACTTGCAAGCGCGCAAGCGTTTCATCTATTTTATTTCCATTTCGAACAGCCGACGAGGAGACCAAAATTGGGTGCGCATAATTCGCGTTTAATCGGATGTAATCGGCGAGGTCAACCCGCATAATTATAGCCGAAAAGTTGTCCCTGCGCCTTGGCAGCCTTTGGCAGAGTGTAAAGGTCGGCCGAGGTCGGACGGGGTCGCCTCGGGTCGGCTGGGCAGCCTGCTTAAGGTGTGCTGTTCTGCGTGGTTATGCGGCAATGTCACTGCGCGGTGTTCGACGAGTGTACTCCTCGAGGGCCGTTACCATAGCGTTATTGCACGGCGGCGTGTTATTCGCCTATCCAGAGCACCCTGAGCACCTGCAGGCCCTCGGTCTCAGTCTCAGTCGCTGTTAGTCGGTGGTAGTCGCTAGTCGTGTTCCTGCTCTTCAGTCCGCTCGTTGCTCGTCGCACTACCCGCGTTTTGTATTAGTTCTCCGCGCCTGATACGACAGTAGAATCAATCTCAATCTCCGCAATCACGTCGTAGATTACATTATGCCCCTCAAAGCTTACAAATTAGACATTAATTATCGTGCGGAAGTTGATAATTTTCGCTGTGTTAATGAGATTTTTGTTAAACCGTTAACATCGCTTATCGAAAAGAAAACGCGGTCAAATAATTTTTGACAATGTCTCAACGAGGTTTATATCTTACCATGCCATATTCCATTCGTCGTAAATAAAACTTTTTAAAAGCATTTGTTTATTTATTCATTCAAAGCTGTACTTCGCAAATGTGTACGTACATAAGTTATCGAAAGTATTAATACGGTGAAATATTTGTTCTTTTCGATTTATCATTTCTTCGAAACAAACCCCGAAACATTTGTAAATTATCCAACATCCGGTTTCTGCATCTAGTTTTAAACGATATTTTTTCCCCCTCTTCTTCCGTTTACTTTGAATGAAACTTGAGCATTATTTGAGATCTACTAGGTACAACTGCAAAGTTTCCGGTTGTACAATTGAGCCGTATACCTATCTTTTTTATATTTAAACGGCAAGTCCTTTTTATCGTTATTTCCATTCCCGTACCTTGTGAAACAGCGGGAGAGGAAATTAAAATGCTGCCCTGCTGATCATCCCCGGTTCAATTCATCCCTGCCGTTTCGTCCAATCAACCCCCACCTCTCTCTATGTCGTCGGTAGAGAAATTAAACGAGTAGGTAGGGCAAAGGAAAAAAAAAAAGAAAAAACTTCCCACTTGCGCCGAAAGAACAATCACGTTTTTATTTACTACCGACGCTGCCTCGCGAGAGCAAAATTGTTTTTTAAGAGAGCTCAGTTTTTATTTCTCTCACGCTCGGTTTTACATTAATCTTGATTATCGGTATTTGTGTATGTATTATATTATTGTCTATAACGTTTATCGTTTTGATTTCGATACGCAACGTAATATACGCGAAGTAATGACCTTTGCTTCTTCAATATCCCAGAACTTTTCGTTCCGTAATTTTGTATGTGATATTTGTGCATGACCTACTTTATTTGTAATTGTGTATACATCGCGCTCGCGTTTCAATTTCGAATTCATTCGAAGCGAACGGTATTTGAAAAAGAAACCGTTGGCAGGAAGTTGAATAGGGTTATATCGAGAGATTGATATCTTTTTCCCTGCATCATAAACCGGAAATCTGAATTTACGACTTTCGCGTGTCGATTTAATGTATATAAGATGCGGAGGATGTTTTTCATTCGTGATAAGAGAAAATTACCAACATGCAAGGAAATAGCTGTATACATCGTACACTTTGTTGTCGGGGAAAGAACTAGATCGATATAACCGATATAACGACTTGATAACGCAACTTTATTTTATATACGTGTGGTGTGTTATATGGACAGGGTGCACACGTATATGTATGGATAATTATACACGCGCTCACGTACTTATCCCACACGAATATACGTCGAGTCAGATCGTTAATTCAAACTTGCAAGCAAAAGAGGTCGAGGGTTGGCGAGTCAAGGAGGGGTGGGTATGTGGGGTGGAAATTCGCCGAAGGTCGATTTAAACCACATGAATATGCGCATACGTACACGCGATTTACCAAATTTGCATTTTCAATCGTATGCATAATAATCACGCGTGCATACGTGCCATCCGTATAATAATGCGTCACTTGCGCCATGCAAGGCATATCTGCCTGCGGTTTCCCGTCGAGGAAACGAATTCGTCGCGGTCAAAGAATTCTAGAGTAAGAGTAACCAAAAATAATCAATTTTCGATTGTTCGATTAAATCGATTATTTTTTCCCGATTAATCGAGTACAATCGATTATTTTTCAAACTCAATCAATAGACCGACTCGACAGATTATTTTTCCTCACAATCGGTTTTTGCTTCTTATTCCCATGAACGACGCAATAAAACTTCAATTTATGTGATTAAAGTATCAATTATTAACATTGTCTTACTTACTAAGTACCTATATTTGATATGAAAAGTGAATGATAAATGAATATTTTCACTTTAATTTCAAAATTAAATATTTCCAATGAAACTATATATCATCAAAAAATTTTCCGCTATTAAGACTACATACTTAAATTTACGAAATTTTGGTTTCAAATTCACCGTCTCAAAAAAATAAGAAATAATCGATTAATTGATTAATTTTTACCGATTCAATCGAGTCGAGTGCGATTATTTTCTTCGACTCGATTAATCGATGCATCGATTATTTTTAGCTTGGTAGCCATATCTGGTCGACATCGATTATCTAGTCGATATTTGAAATCCATAGACTAATGATTGGACCGAGTCAGATGACTTTACCACAAATTCACACTTTCCATTGACTCAATTCTCAGATATTTTATAATTATATATTTGTTCAGATTCAAACGTTAACCGCGTCGGATTCGTTGATTTGAAACAACGTTGCTGAGTCACCCTAACTACTTTTATAGTAATAGAAATTTATGACGTAGATGATTATTTAGTAAAATAGTGTTCGAATTTTCTACTCGCCGCGTTTTCCTTTGAATTCCTGAAAATAGTTGGCAAATTCAATGACACACACACGCTGATCAGATGATTAAAACAAATCGCACTAGTTATAAGCGATGCTGTTCGGCTGTTTTCTCGTTTAATTCGAGGTATTAATCGAATTTATTTAGAAACAATCAGCTCTTCATTCGCCAGACTAAAAGTTCTGCCCAATAGAATATATAGTTATGTGAGCATCCGTCCATAAATTCAAGCGTGTTTTTAAATCCAAACGAGTTTATTTAATTGGGATCGTGAAAAATGTTGTCAATTTAGATAACGGAAATTATTCGAAAGCCAATATGTTTCTCTAGCTCAGTACGGGATATTCAATTGAATGAAATATAAATTCATGATTTGAATGAATTAATTATATTCAATTGTATGTCATTCAAGTTAAGTACGAATCGATCCAAACTATTGATTGAGGTGAGCTTTTGTTGCTTTCAGTTAAAAGTCATCTCGTAATTAAATCCCTTAATTGTTCAAAATATACGTTAAGCCATTTAAATCCGGAGTATAAACTTCAACTTGAAGACAAAAAAAATCTGCTAACTGAGATCAATAATTTTCGAAATTTTTTTCACCCCTTACTTTTAAAACATATCTTACATTACAGTTAGTTCATCTCGGTTCTACTGATATCCGATTTTTATGCTGTGCTTGATTCAAATTTCCAAAACAAACAAATTTCTCTGCCACGAAAAATTCCTTCGGTCTACAAATTTTTACTTTCACTACTTTCTCTTCCTCCAATGAAAGATGCAGGACTTGCATGCTGGTATAGGTGATTCGTAAACAAGTAGAAATTTGAAAATTAGTTCTTATCATGCCGGACAAGAGCGTGGAAAGCAAGGATACTGAAAAACTAAACAACGATTATTTCGACCAAGAAATATCGTCCATCGGTATGTCGTTACGTCCAAGTGGTAGTGCAACATCCGGTGAGTATAAGCGGGCTGAACTCAAATGAATCAATTACCAACAATGTGATATGCATATTCTTCGCAATTTTATTATTTATGATTTATGAATTTAAGGTGTATTATAAGCTTCTGGATAAACGTTATATAAACTGGGGATATTCTTGTCAGTAATATGCATAATGTACAATCGACTATTGCATTAGTAATGATTCACATCATTATAAGTAATAACCTTAATTTTACCTGCACATAATTAAGTACAGTCCATAGATTACAATATTTCACGCATGCAACGTGATAAGTTTAACATTTATGTCTTTTCGTTATCCTGTCTTGTCCTTCACATGCCTCAAAAATCATCCATTTTACCTAAGCTGTTCCTATTTTTGCCACATCATTTATAGTGGAGAGTAAATTCAACAATATGTTACCATTGGTTCGAATGTTTATCTTCTTGAAGCAATCTATCAGATTTCTCGTTTGTCCATAACATACTTGGGTAGAATCACGAATTGAAGGGGAAGTCGCTAGAATGGAAGTTAGCTGTTCAAACATGTTCATCGTAACGCAAGTGTTCATTTTTCTATCCAGCTCTCCGGTTTGTGGTAGATCGATCAAGCAACTGTGTAGAACACTGTCGAACCATATAAAATCGTCATCTCGTGTTGCGTAATTGACTTTATGATCGTTCAGCCAAAGCGTTAGCTAGAACAAAGTACGTCAGGTCTGTAGAACTGCAGATAAGTCATCACACGATTATATGCTGTGAAAAATGTCTGATTGTAAAAAGAGTGTTTTCAATTGAGGAGATGGATGGGTGGAAAGAAAATCTTTTAGCTTTTCTTCGAAAAAGGGGCATACCTATGCTGATTTACTTATCATTTTTATCTATGCAGCAAAAGAATCTATTATAATTAGAAAGGATTTAGTATTGATTTGGCCTAATTTTCATGTTATGTAGTATGGAAATGTCTACCTTAGCTCGGTTCAAGTATGTCAGTGGATTTTCTTGAATACGTATTATCTTGAGCCGCTGCATACGCTCAAAGTTTAGCATCGGTATCTGTTTCAATTGATTATCATTGATGTCCAGTCTCTGAAGGTTCCATAGATTGAGATAACTCTGCGGATCGATGTACGTTATCATGTTAAAAGATAGATCTAGTCTTTCCAGGGATGTCAGATGGCTAAGCCAAGCAGCGCTTAATTGGGTAATTTTGTTGTAGGACAGGCTCAATTCTTTCAATGATCCTAAACCCAGGAAGGCTTCATTTCCAATACGATGTATGCCACAAGAGTGAAAATTCAGCATCTCCAGAGTTGTTGAGTTCACGGCAAAAGAGCGATCAGGGATCTCAGATATCATAGATTCCGAAATTGCGATTTTCATCAGATTCCATTGCAGCTTAGATTTTACCTCTTCGATACTGGCATTACTGCATCTTAACCAATCTCTTGGCCCTGCAATAATAGGCAAAATACATTTTTAATGATAATTTTTTTTTACATGTTTCCATACCATGCACTTTATTCATCAATGTTATCTCAATTGATTCTTGCCTTCAAACGCTCAGACAAATTTAGAATACACCTATTAATTATAAGCACTGAACTGTAAATACTTGAAAATACTTTCATCGCATATTATCTTGATGTAGGTCTCACCTTCTCTATATTTGGATGTTGAGCACTCTGTTGCTGCAATTATTATATAGCACGCAAAAGCAAGTAATCCCAGAAGACCGTGCATCTTGAATTATGTCAGGCAACTGAAGCAGACTTGACGAATTGTTTGGTAGGAGGAAGTATGTATATATGCTCCACAACAGGAAGTTACGAGACAGGAAAAGAATTTAATCTACACGATATCCTTCTGCTGTTTGAGATAACAGCTATTCCTGAAATACCATACCACTACAACTATGTAGACAGCGTTGAAACACAACTAAATCACATATATGTAATAAGTCCCTAATCTCTTTGTTTTTTTTATTTCAAAAGGGGAGGCTCATTTTCTGCCCGTATTATCATTTAGTGAGAATAAAACTTATATTGTTCAACAAGTACAAGTCGTAATAATAAAGACTTGAAATTTCTCACAGGTATCTCAAGTCTCGCGAATTGCGCAGAAGTTGAGGCACTGCCGGAGCTACCCCATCATGATTGGGAGCGTCTTCAGCGTGCAGCGCGTCTTTTGCAACAACGTCTCGTCTTACACCAGTGGCTGACAGAGCATGGACTTCATAATCATTATCAGAAGTAAGAACTTGTGCTTTTATCAGCACTGGAAATATCTGTAACTCAAGATTTTAGCATACAGTGCAATGATGCTGTACGCAATATCTGTCACAGATTAGTTCAGATGGAAGTTATTTCCTTGGAAGACGTATACTGGGTTGAAGATCATGCCGCACAAGCCGTGCTTGGTAAAGAACTATCGAAATGGACTCAGGCTCGTCAAGAACTTCCAACTTCTAAAGAAGACTTGGCAGTTTTAAAGGCAGATCTTTGGAGTTCTGTAGTAAAAAATAGTCAACATCAGGATGCCTGGACTTGGGGTATTGTAGAAAAATTTATAACTCATATGATGTAAGAAAACCAGTTAGAGGAAAAATTGAGAAAATGCAAATTCGCTCACGTTAAAGTTATTTCTGTATCAAGTTGATATCTCATTGTCCATTGAATCTGGTTTTACACATTCACCATCGTCAACCAACACTCTACTCCTTAAAAATTGTCAATGGCAATAGCAATAGAGTAAACTGAAGTAATAACATTTGAACTAACCATTCGCTGCATTACATATGTAGAAACTTGTTTCCCCCATCTATAACATATTTTCGTCTATTTTCCCTGTTTATTTACTTTACAAAAATAGGCGGTATGCTGGTGGTTTCCGTCTCAGTCGCAGGCTTAGTAACATTAGCAGCTATGACGCAGCCTGCTTTAGCTCCAGAAGCAAAACATTCCCTCTTGCAATATGTTACTGGGAAATACCTCCTCCCCAGCAATTGCCGTGTCCATTTTCAATGGGAGGAACCACAGCTCGTCGGAGAGACCATGACGTTCACAGTCAAAGTGAGTTTTATTGTTCGTTCGTTGAATTTCACAATTATTACTGCGAAAGCTCAATTATCTAAATAATTTAAATTGTTCACAATGAAATCGTTACTAAGTGAGTTAGGGTATTTGGAAACTACCTGAGAATGACTCACCTTCTACTCATATTTTACAGTTTTATCAGCGTAATGGACAGCCATATCCAATATGCGACAAAGATAATTTGATTGTGGAGGTTACGGAGGGTGCACGAAGAGTGGCAACACTGACAGAATTGGGTGGAACTGATCCGCAAGCTGCCAATGCTGCAGTGGTAAAATTCACAGTGCGACATGCTGGCCAATATCGTATAGCAGTGCTTATCGGCTCTTGTCACGTGCACGGCAGTCCCTTTGTTAAAAATTTTCTTCCAGGTACAATATCACAAGCGTTTCGCCATAACTTTCTACCTATTCATTGCTAATTGGCTGCAATTCAAATTTCATTTGTTGTATCTCGAAAAAAGATGAAACTATTTTCTAATTTCATTCACCTTTTTTCAGGGCCACCTGACGCCAATAAAACTGTTTTTGTTCGTCAAAGCTCGACGGTTGTCTGCACATCTGGCGTGGCTCATTCAATGGCAATTGAACCTCGTGACGAATACGATAATCTTTGCATATTTAGTAATACAGATAATCCTACGGTTGGATATCACGTCGCAATTAGTCAGGCACGTAAAATATTGGTTTGTCGATGGTGGCTAATCAAATACCAAAAGTAACCATCAATCTGATCAGGAAAAATATGTTCAATTGATAATTTTTTATTCCTCGTGTATTTAGATTGGTAGTGTAGTTGAGGAGGGGTCCGTTGTCGACTGCAACGTCCAACTCGAATACGATTGTCCCAATCAGCGGATTTGTTTGCGTGTTAGTTTTCCTAAGGAGGGATGTTATCACGCCACTGTCAGCTTAGCTGGCCTACAACTCCACAACGGAGACTTTGACATTATAGTTCTAAGCAGTACGTGAGTTGCTTCTAGTATAAAACATTAAATTTTTTCAAACTTATACAAGTATGAAAATAGTAGAGGAGTGGCATTTGAAGACAAATCAACTCGATGTGTCACTTTTTTCCAACAGGCAGCGATGCAACGTTAGTTCATAAAAATGTCGCCTCAAAAAATCCACACATTTGCTATGAGGCAAAGTTGATGGGGATGCAAGGAGAACATTACTCAAAGCCCAGAAAAGTTTTCTGCTATGTTTCTCCCAAACAGTTGACCATTAAAGAGTATCTCCTGAAATTTATTCCAAAGCGCCTCGTTACCTTCAGGCTTTGCCCGTCGACTAAGGTAATTTTAATGTGTTAATTACATGAATAATATGCAGATTGTGTGAATGTGCTGATGAGATATGTTCGTTCTTTCATTAATGTATTTAAAAAATAATTTCAGTTTCATTTTGAAACGTCAAATAATCAGTATTTGGGATACGACGCTTTCTCTATTGACGATGGTTGTCAACCACCGGTAGAATTGATATCTCGCTGTCGTAATGTAATCGCTGCAACGTTTACGCAATTTTTACTAAAGAATATTGGTGGCAGTGAAACGTTTAAAGACAAGCAAGATTTCTTTTACCATGAAGTTCGTAAACATCATCAGAAACATTATCATGAAAAATTATCAATGAAAGTGCAACGAGATAAACTACTCGAGTCTGTAAGTACATAGTTTGTAACTTGAAGAAACATCACACTATCATTTATTCTGCTTCATTGAATGAGTAATTATTGTGTAGCTTCAATCACTTTAATGATAATTTTTTGAATCGGCTTGTTTTGTCTCATAAATTTTGATGAAAATATATTCATTTTTTACAGTCTATGAAAGCTACTAAAGGATTTTCTGTTAGTGACTGGTGCAGAAATTTTGAAATCACATTTCAGGGCGAACAAGGTGCAAGTTTAAACATTTGTTTGCGCAATACTGAGATTTATAATACATTTTTATGATAACAATATCTGTATTGTTTACTTCTCAACATAGGTGTGGATTGGGGAGGAGTTCGACGAGAGTGGTTTGAGCTGATTTGCGCAGCGTTGTTTGATAGCGGAAATGGATTATTTTCGTCATTCGGCGAATCGCAACAAGCACTCGTACATCCAAACAATAAAAGGCCGCCCCATCTCAAGCTAAAACACTTTGAATTTGCGGGTCGAGTCGTCGGAAAGTGTCTGTATGAGTCAGCACTCGGGGGATCTTACCGACAACTAGTGAGGGCAAGGTTCACACGATCCTTCTTAGCACAAATAATCGGCCTTCGAGTTCACTATAAAGTAATCATGACTTTTCTAACATGGTATGAGTAATGGAATGTATAGCAGCGTCGTTTCTCACCAATTTTTATATTGTTTTCAGTATTTCGAACAGGATGATCCAGACCTGTATCTCAGCAAAGTCAAGTACATCTTAGAGAATGATGTTGAAGAGATGGAGTTGTATTTTGTAGAAGAAGAATATGACAAAAGTGGTCAATTATTGAAGGTATCCTGTAACAAGCTTACCACATTTTCATAGCACTGAATTTTATAAGTAGGCCTAGTACAATCATTTTCAATAATTTTTATTTCTAGGTGGCCGAACTGATCTCGAATGGAAGCAAGACGCGTGTCACAAACGAAACGAAACTTCGATACCTAGACGCGTTGGCGCAGCATCGTTTGGCCAGTTCTATACGTGAAGAAGTTGACCACTTTCTTCGCGGTCTTAATGAACTCATTCCCGACAATCTCCTCGGCATATTTGACGAAAACGAACTCGAGGTAAGCCCTAAAATGTAGTAAGTAATCTAACATTTGAGTTTTTGCAATGGGTATATGATCAAACTTTTTGTGAATAATTTATGAATGTTTATTCTTCTTGTGTTCCGACATAGTAAAGTACAATCGCAGCTAACGCTGATCCATACACTTTTAGCTTCTTCTTTGTGGAACTGGTGAATACAATATAGCAGACTTACGAGCACATCATATAGCTAATGGTGGCTCACCAGAATTCTTGCGAGTTCTCGATTGGTTCTGGACAGCGGTGAGCAATTTCACACGCGAAGAAATGGCCAGGCTTTTGCAGTTTACTACCGGATGTTCTCAGTTACCGCCTGGTGGATTTCAACAGCTTAGTCCAAGATTTCAGATCACAGCAGCACCGACATTTGCCAATCTACCTACTGCGCATACATGGTAAGGCACCGGCTTTTCACAAATCATCTTCCTTAATTGTAAATTACAAATTCAAAGAACTTGAGTTGTGATTAATTCCGTTATGGGTTCATACATGCCTTGTACTTTTTGCAGTTTCAATCAGCTGTGCCTACCTGACTACGAGTGTTACGATCACTTTGAAAAGGCGCTGCTTTTAGCGATTAGCGAAGGTACCGAAGGGTTTGGTATGATATAGGGGGCGCAAAATCGTACAATTTCTAGTCCATTTCTAGTTCGAATGGTACAGGTCGATAACAAAATACGTATTTTGTACCTCGCGACACGTCTCTGTAGATGATAGAAATTAGATAAATACTCAATGCAGACAGGGGACGCACATTTTTTTCACTATTCTAACTATAAGCGAAAGGCAAGTTTCCCATTGTCCAGCACAGGTTCAAGCCTGTTATCCTCTGTTATACCTTCTTGACGAACAATGATGGTCCAGTTTGTCTAAAGGTAGACTATAGATAAAGCAAAGTATTCGCTTTAATAAGTAATCTACATTCCATCATTAAAAAATGCCTCTGTGATCCATTCCGCGAAGGATAATACGTAGTTTTAGAATATAGAAGCTATACACGAGTAGGGCGATGGTCCAAAAAATTGATGAACAAATTATTTGGGTATTTCATTCGGACGCGAATCATATGCATATCGAGAACAGATGTTTTAAACACGTATATCACTTCATTTTACTGGTAGAATCATCTGGCGTATTCATTGTTTTGGAGTCAACTGGCATTGTTATACGTTGGTATAATATTTGAGATTAATAGTGATCGCTATTTAATACCTTCATCCGTGAACCGAAAGATATTCGTTTCGATATTCTGAGTAATGGAAACTCACGTAGGTAATCTGACGGCTGGGCATCAATCACCATCACTTTTCAGCATTTGAAAATTGTTTAATTCTCAAATTCGATAATCTACTTCGCCTGCTGATGTATAGTAAATAAAGCACAGTTGGATGACTCGGTATTAGAGACAAAACGACGCTGATGTCCACATCTCCAAACATAGATATTATATAAGGCAGAGAAAAATTCCGCGTGTCCTATTAAGTACCATGTACAGTGCAAGATGTATAATAACACATACCGAGTATGTATAGATGTAAATTTATTGTGTCCCGGAAATGCACAAGACCTAATATTGTTAATTGAGTTCATATCACTTGTTATAATTTTCATGCTCATAGCTCAATAATCAAAACAGTATGAAAATAGTGAGTTTAAAAAATATGCATATAATATTATATATATACACAATATACAGTTTAGAATTATAAAATATTGCGACATCGTTAGTTATTTGTTGGCTAGTGTGTACCATTTCAATTACTCAACTATAGCAAAGTTCACCATATGAAAATTCAAAACTTTTCACTTTTTCGACAAATTATTATACATAATATACAGACGTATACATAGGTATGTATATACATAATAATATGAATAGTATTTGGTAGTAATGGCTGAACAATCGTAGCTCAAGGGTATAAATCAATACCTACTAGGTATGTTGTAGTGTGTATTTAATTGATAAATAGTATCATACACTCACTCACCTCTATTTTCAACATTGATTCTTTCTACTTTTCTTAACCCAATGGACTGGTTTTGTGACTTTCCAGAATCGTATTAAGTAATCGTATTATTATTATTATTACTATTCTGTATGTGGTGGTTTGCCATAACAATATTTTTAATTAAGTATAATTAATTACGGGATTATTTGACATATTTATACGTATCTTTTTTATCTTTGAATTATAACGATAAGCAAGTGTATTCAGTTCACGTAATACTGCTTTCATCTCGTTATTTTCAATCAATTATGTACCAGCATTGTGATGTTAATAATAATGAATAACGATTTTCTTTCTTTTTAACGAATATCATCAAATTCTTTTGATGAAACGTTTATCCGCAGTGTATGAAAACGCATCTTCGTTTTCGTTGGGACAATTATCAGAGATATGGGGACTGAAATAGAAACGGTGATGTTATATTTACACAATTTATTTTATATCAACATCATATTATAATCGTACTCATCGAGTCACAAAGACGGCAAAAGTAACGCTACAATAATAATAATAATAATAATAATAATAATAAGGGAAAGGGGATTATTACGGTAAGAAAACAGATCAAAATACACGAGTGTAAACTTACAGATGAGTAATAAAAAAAGTCAATTGATTGTTGAATTTTATCCTAATACCTTAACAACTAACCCACTCCCAAGTCAACTGTTGAATTGGTCGTTTTTTTAAACTTCTGGATTTCAGGATGGTAATTGTTTAACAGCTGAAAAGCAATGGAAAATTATTACAAAACACCGGGAAGGGGGGGGGGGAGAATTGAGAAAAATTTTTGTATTTTAAATTTCAGATAAAATTGATGAGAAAAATCATTGTAATATGATATACTTTGTAAAAAAATGATCTATTGTACAAAATGCTTTTCCATCACTAGTAATTAATCTACAATTATTTATTTATTATTATTATTATGTATGCTTGCTCGTTGGATTAACGTTAAACCACCAAATGCCCAGTATCTGTAGGAAGTAGGAACTAAACAAATTTCATTACAATTAACTAAAATTAAATTGTATAGGTATGTAATTCATAAGTATTGATTAGAAAATGTTATTTGTTGGAGTTTCTTTACATAATGTGGCAGAGAAGCAGTAGATTAACAGGGTTCGTACGCACAGGAAAAACCTAGTAAACCCGAAAAATTCAGGAAATTGCTTACAGCAAGGAATAGTTAGGGCAAATCAGGCAAATTCAAAAATAGCACTGGAATTTTGAGTATCGAAAAAATAAAATCGATTTTATATTATACAAAGTACTACTCTTGATCTTAGCGGACAAAAATTGCAGTTATTATGTATTTTTAAAAGTTACTTAAAAAGTCCTATTTTCAGTCCGGAATACCTGAAAAAGTCATGGAATCCCAGGTTCCAAAAAGCGTACAAACCCCGATTAAAAACGTAATGTAATTTCTAGCAACTGAGAGACGGGTCTTTTGACCTTCCATTTATGGACAGCGTTAATGAAAATTATTCTTATAGACATTAAAATTATCAATCAAAAAATTATAATTTCCTACGTTTTGTCTTTTTAACGAACTGTGGTATATCTTTCATTCACTTGTAATTATTACCAATGCCTTTATATTGATACTTACTCCAAGAGCGAAATCTTCTATGAAAATTCGTTTAAACTCCAAAGTAACCAAGGCTGACGAAATTAAACTTCTATGCAAATTCAAAATTCATCAACTGACATATAGGATCGATATCAATTCGACATTGACCTTACGTCTTTGTGAAATTAGGAGAAAAAAGTTCGTCGATGGAAGGAAGTTTAAAACAGAGTTACTTTCAGATTGTTTGCGAGATTTTTGATATCTTGAGGCCTAACGTATTAATGATTAGCACTGTGTGCGCGGTAAAAAAATTTTCTAAAAAAACAACGGTAAGAATTTGAAGTAATACTGTAGTTAATTTTCAGTAGATCTCGAGAGTAGTAAAAGTGAATAAAATATTCCGCAATTGGATAATGTAGAACTGCTTTAGTTGTACGGAATATTTTGTAAAAGTGGCCACCAAGCCTTACAAGGTAACTTTATGGGCTACAACTGTAGAATCCCCTTCCTTGACGGTGAAGGACAATTTTAATCAAATATTCTTGGTGTATTAAGAATATACTGATGGAAAGAAAGCGCTGTTCTATTTACTGTCTTTTCTACGAAGACCGGGGTGATGATGTAAATAATATACGATAGACTTTTTACTGCAGGAGTGCCATGAAAATTCTACAATTTGTAATTCTACTCATCAATTCTACTTGGTCAAAATAACGAGGATTACTCTTTTCGAAATTGACCTACCATTTCTTTGTCCTTGCATTACTTTTCATGCCCCTTTTTATGCTCGTAAAAAATGTACGTTACAGTTAACTTTTTTCAGTTCTTGGAAATAACCATTCTACAATATATTATTATCATAAATAAGTTTGGTGTCTACCAGTAATAGTGTGAAAAACGTCACAAGAATACTGGCGGCATTTGGTTGAGTGGATTACCAAGGTTAGCAAGAGTAGTGACACTGCCACTTTCTTCGCTTATTGTTAGTTCAATTCAGGGGCAGCCAAACTATTGCGGTACAGATTCACCTGCCATTTCGTCTAAAACTAAAGGGTTATACTCAAGGTATATTATTAATTCGTTTATGAACAAAGCAGCGTTAATATGAGGCAGATTCTTCACCATCGTTTACTTAAATGTATGGTTTGTTTGACGTAGGTGTTTCACACCTTCTCAATTGAATTTAGTAAAAACGATAGTGTAGCCAAGCCATGAGATGAATCACTCAAGGTCACAAGAGCCACGTTTGACTGCCCTTGTTTTCCACCTCCGTGTTGACGGAACACACTGTGAACAATCCGCTACAAAAAGTGGACCAGTATCAGAAGTAATGTTGTTTCCCATGGTAAGCTTAGCGTTATACACAGTTCGGCTTTTTTGCAAATTTATTGATAGTAATCTCATTCCATATTCGCGGATTGCTATCATATTGAGGTATGATAAATTCTGATACTAACAGCAAAAAAGGTCGAAGATACTTTTAAAAGGAACGGTATTGTAACCGTCACCGGTTATCTTATTGAACTTGTTATTAGAAGATTAGTATAAAAAGATTCCCTAATTGGATTCGGTAATTTTATATCGAATTTAGTAGTTCATAGTGGAATTTGTGAGTAAAGTATTCATTGAACAAGAAGAATTTAATTTATGCTGAAGAGGCGGTAAGAATGCAGATGACAAGAGCAGAAAATAAATTATTTCGACACATGGTGAGATAATCTTAGAAAAAAAATTAATCTTTCAATTAATCTGCAAAATAGCCGCAGACAACAATATATTAAACTATCGTGATTTGTTATTCTCTTTTAATATTTTTTCTCTGTTATTTAAGTATTATTTGTGTTTTCTTTGTATCTCTGTAGCACTCCGATTTTAAAAAAATAATCAGTTTGGTAGTCTGCAGCACACTGGTTCAGGGCGGAACAACTTTCATCGATTTCACTTGTACTCCATAATTAATTGTCTAGGTAAATGCAATTAAAAATAAGGAAAACAGAAATATGAATAAACTTCAATATACAAGTAAAGTTGATTCTAGTCATGAACCAGACACACTTCAATAATGCTTGTGTATGTGCTTACGAATCACTTTGTAACATTACAATTTTTTCAGTCCGCATGCTTCCGAAAAACACCTGGAAGAAAATTCAATAGTCATGTGCAATTTGAATATCTTTCAGCTGCGGTGACTGTTGGTCTGTGACGAGTTATAAGTGAGACAAAAACACAAAAAAACAAAAAAACAAGTAAGCACTTACTGTGACTAATTCGAAGAGATTTAACCTTCTCTTTTGATGGCGCCAGGAGCTTCGGCTAAGCCTTTGACTTTTAGTCTGTCAGCAGTTTTCAGAAACGCCGGCAGTTGGTCCTGCGATACGTTTACTTCACCTGCATACATGAACTCTAGGATAGCCTGAAGGTGGCTGTATGCTACATCCTTAAGAATTATTATCGGATGCTTTGATGGGTTTTCCTGCGCCAAAGATTTCAACTTTTATTGATTGAAATTGAGTGGTGACTCGAGTGTCATAATTCAGCAAAGGAGAAGTACACATGGTCACAATGCAATTGCAATTAAATGTATCTATCAAAGACAAGTGCATGATATTTAAAAATGACTAAGAATAACTAACTTATTGTTGCATAGTATACTAATAGATATTAATTAAACTCACCTCTAGCAGTGATTTGAAGTAAGGGCTGCACGCCGAGAGGACCATTTTATGCGCTTTGCAAGTTTGACCTTCACACGCAAGGGTGACGTCCGTAAAGCTTTTTTCATCCCTGAGGTGTTTGAATGACGATACCATGTTAGATTGGAAGTCGTTCCATTTAAGGAAAAACTGTTGCTGTTCTCCAGCCATTTTTTTGTATTTGAGTTCAAATATATTGACGCAACAGTAGCTTAGCTGTGAAAATGATCTAACAGCAACACTGCCAACTCCGCTGCTTCACCTCTGGAATGAAAAAGTTTCACCTGCTCAAATAATTTATTATTTTCAATACATTTATCGGTGTCATTAGTTATACAGATATTAATTTGTGATGCTAGGTTACTGGATATACAGAAATGCTTTTGTACTTTGTTCAGATCATATATACATTAACATATTTTCAGTTTTGAACGACACAATCTATTCTTTCACATAAAATAGTGCATGTTTCTCAATTTGTAAAAAGAAAACTTGTTCTGTTATGTTGATGACGAAGGTTGGTTGATTTATCCGCCAGATTGATTGTGTAAAAAGAATTTGATCTTGTTGATAATTTTATCCATAAAAGTGAACTGCTATAAAAAAGGTTGCACTATGTTTTGGGTTTCCTAAGTTTCATTCAGTTTTCGTCACCCAGGTTTTCTTTTGCATCATATAAATTCTATTTAAAGTCTAGAAACTTTATTCACATTGTTCAACGACCAATTGAAATTAATTAACAAAATGTAACGAGCGACAGGAAATTCATGATCGAGAGAAGGTTGTTAATATGTCAATTTATATTATATATGTGTTATACACATGTAATCTTGGAAGAAAACAAACCACCGATTAGAAACAACATACAAGGTTTGTTCTAGGAAAATACTAAACTGTGTAAATTTTCACTTGGAGACGAGTAATATATGTGGTGTGACCTGAATTTTGGTGATAAGCAACTTTACAAGGATTACGGTAGTACATGGCTCTGTGTTAGGATATGATGATAGCAGATTGTTAAAAATTCTTTGCTGGAGGTAGATTAAGAAATGTTCAATTGTAGTGAAACTAAGAATAATGATTCAGAAATACGTAATAATAACATAAAAAAATATTAACATAAGATATTTTAAAAATTTGGACAATGTATAATTAAGTTGACACGTGTATACGGTTGAAGCTTGAAGCAGTAAGCGAACGGAGAGAAATGATTTTGTTTTGGAGACAAGGAAGAGAGCGTAGAGTTGCCAAACACAGGGTAATTTATAGGTTAACTGAGATAAGTTTATGAACTGGATATAACAGAGTGCTAACGCATCAGAGTGTTTGATAAAACTGAGACTGACAAGTATTATCAGAATTCCCGTTGCCACGGTGGTTTGTTATTTTAAGGTATTCCGTAATGGATGCGATCCATTATTCGCATTACGTTGGAATTTTAAATGCGTGCGTTTCTTTCTCATACCGTCAAAATGAGCCTTCAGAATAAGATGAAATAACTCGGGAAAAGTCGATCCGGGTTTAATCACACTTTGTTTTATGGGTTTCACCTTTGAACAGTCGAAAATATTGTTGCGATTAAAAACGAGCAGCGGAACGATTATTTAATTATAACATATATATATATATATGTATATATACATATACGTACATACTACAGTATGGGTATACATGTATACATCTATATTGGCAAGAACTTTTCACCAATGGTACCAATTTTTTTTGTGTGACTACACGATGGTGAAATTCGGTCGTCTTCGGTCACCACCGACCATCATCGGGCTATTCCGTTGGGCTGCTGACTCGACGGTAAGAAAGAGTCCTTTCAGAAACGAATAGCCACGAGTAGCCAACGATTACAACGGTGTTGCATTCCTTTTTTATCGACGCAACTAGCTCAAATTACTATATCATCATTTGGTTTTTTACTGAATCAGGAGTTGTAGTCTGGAGACGGCAGCAGAGGGCGCTGGTGGTACGGTAGAGATGGATGGAGACAATTATTTGGATTCTTCTAATATATTTTCTATCGTATGGAAGTAGAACAAATAATTGGTGTAATTCAATCACGGAGGGCGTTTTTTGTACAAATTCCTCGTATTTTCTCAACTGTTGGTTTTACGATGCTCTAGATGTTTTTTTTACATTCCTGACAGTTCTGCAAATCGATTCTGAGATGAAAAGTTTTCAGTTTTGAAAATCGTAAAGACGGAAAGATAGCCTCAGTTTTGTATACGTCTTGTTAAAATTGGGCCAATTTTGAAAAACGCTATTCTCAATTCAATCAGACTCTGTTTGACTGATTTTTGTAACAGAAAATGCTTGACCATAATTTCAAGTCAGCGCCATGTATGATTGAAAACCACAGCCAAAAATCTAAAAAGTCTGACAATAATTTTCCTAGCTGTTGATCTAACGATTTTCTAATGTCATTTCAGGCTCTATTTAGCAGATTGAAGTTTCTTGGTATCAGCGAGCATCTGCCTGATTCCAGAATTTAGAATTGTAGAGTTTTGTAATTCGGTAGGGATAACACTTTAAATAGTGCAATGAAAAAAGATTAGCATTGACGTATCAGTAAGTCTCAAGTTTTTGATCAATAAATACAGTACTCACAGGCAATATTGTAGAAATTTCCAAAAGATAACTACGTTTTCGAAATAGGCTGTGAGTTGGCATGTATGCGATGAATCGAAGATGTCAAAAGTTGGCTTGGGCTGTGGGACAGGACTGTTTTTGCATCGGTATTTATTCTATTTTGAGCTCAAGTACGATAAAATCCATTCAATATGAAACTGATGAACACCAGTATATATTCGGTAGAAGATTTTATTACTCATATCTTGCGTGATATTTCGTTAGTGCTGAATAAAATATGTTTAGTTGCTGGGAATTTCATTGGTGGCATATAGATTGTTGCACATAACAGAACATTCCAGCATGTCATGATCGATTAAACCGGGGGAAACAAAATTTGTATATCGAATGATTTTCACGTGGTTCCTTCTTACCCGAATGCTGGTTGTGTAACGACCTTATACTCGGTTACCGCGCGAGGGCCACTTTAATTTTATTCGAATTCGATGATCCAATGGTTGATGAGTGGCGCCCTCTAGTTTGTGAGATTTTGATAAAACGGATATTTCACATGTTTACATTATTAAGAGGATGCTATAGTCAGTCCTTACCGACCGCGTCAAATGTCGTTTATTTTGACTACGAACAAGTGTTGTCAAAATGCCGTAGTCAGCGCAATTCTGCATGCAACGCCGAATACAAATAGCAAAAAAAATGTACTACTGCAATTGAATGACCATTTATTGAAGGAATAGGGTTTACTATTGCGTTTAGAATTACACTGAACGCGGCATTTTCACACTAGTGCTTTATAGGTAATGATAATAGCAAGAAAGAGTGACATTTTACTCGGACAGTAAAGACTGACTATGGCCTGCTATGGCATCCTCTTAAGGATACCAATAGTTCGTTATTATGGACTGTGGATTATACGACTTTGTATTCTTGCAACGATTATTGCTTCAGAATAGAATTTGAAGATCAGTTAGATGTGTGATGCGAGAGTTTTTCGACATTTTGCTACAGCCTGGAAGCATCGGTAGGAAGATGAAGGTTCACTATATATTTCGCCGAGAAACCCATCACGATTTTCAATGTTTTCCATTTTTCATTTGAGAATTGCATTGTTTTCTTTTATTTCCGGAACTGTGCGATAACAGTTTCAAATTTGGTTCACTTCTCTATAAATTCCCCGTTTCCAATCGAAATAAAAATCAGATTTGAATCGCCATAATTACATTTATGTGTTCAAATTCAATACCAATACCATATACCGCATGTACAATACGTACATATTACTTGTACACTTAACGCAGTTTTATGAACATGAGAAGGTTTAATTCACGTACGTATAATAAAGAAATAATATGTTCCTGAGTATATTCGAATTCGTATGCGTGACTTAAACCGTTCAACTGAAAATGTACGGATACAGAACATATTTCATACATCGTCCGTTGAAGGTGTACAAGAAATACTATCTTTGATAAATTTGTTATACATGTACCGAGAAAAATTTCTAATTATCGATAGCACACATTTATTAATTATTATTTTCAATTCTCACTACAATCGAGAAATTTAGTTCTGGGTACGAAATTGCAATAAGCTTCGCAGTTAATTAGCCAGAAAATCTATTGTACCATTCAGTTGAATTACAGTCGCTGGGAACACATTCCCTTGTAACTATTGTGATAATTTGACGATGGCACAATAATAAATCGACGTTAAGGGTTTGGCTGAGTGAAAAATTTAATTAGTAGTAGGTATTTAAACGGACAGTTTCGCAATGCCGCAATATACCACGTTCGCGTAATTTCCACGATATTCAAACCGCTGTTCTAACGATACCCATTACGACACAAGAATCTTCTGGTAATCATAATAAATGATTTTTTTTCAGTTTGCACACACGCGATAGAACAAAAATTATCGATAACACACTGGCTGTGCACAGCGAATATAGGGTGTGTGACGCGCACGAAGCAGCGAAGAGTCTCATTGTGTACATTACCCATAAAAGTGAAAAACATGCAATATATGTATATTAACGATTGACGAAACAATAATAATGCTTCATACACACTGTACCATATTCATCAATTACACATATAGGTATGTAACGCGTACGAGAGATAGGGAAGACCGAGATGTTGTACGGTCAGCGCGAACGTACGTCACGTTTCGAATCCGAAGGCACGGAGGGGTGAAAAGATATTACTTATGTCGTTAGAGGCGGTTGTTATTGATCACGCAGTTATATTCGCTACACAACAATATTCCACAGCACGCCTTCCAGCGTGGGGTCAGTGACGATACGTCATGAATGGGTCACGTGCCGGGGGGTCCGGCGCCAAGACGAGCTCTGCCATTGGTCGGCGACAATCTGACAGGCACGAAGTTGAACTCTCACGCAGGATTCACGAGGTGCGGAACGAAGAGACGAGAAAGAAAATCAAAAAAAAAAAAAAAAAAGAAACATCAGCTTATTTTATTGTTTATTTTGTGTATAACGCCAAATAAAAGTGTCAAACATGTCTACGTTTATTGCTCGTTAGCAGTTCCCATCGTTGCCTTAATTATACAATCAACTGGTTTCTGTACCATATTTTTTTCTACCAGATTTCATTTACTGTTGAAGAACGTATATTTGGATATGGGGATATAAATTTTAATTGAGTCAAATACGATTTGTTTATTGTTAAAAAAATTTTACAGATCATTATTGAGCTCGAATGAAATTTGATAATAATAACAAAAAATTTATTCCACCATATCCGAATGTACGTTTGTTAACGGTAAATAAACTCTTTTCTCATTGTGTACTTATGTTGAACGTAATATATTATTCACACTTTTATTGATGATTCTTAATTTTTCAGCTGGTATTCGCCGGTAATTATCGCCTGACTCAATGTCCCGAACGCAAAATTCATACAGTCTTTACTTTATCAGAGTGTAAACATTTATGCGATTGAATTTGCATAAAGATATTTGCATACGTAGCACACATGCACGTACCTATACGAGAAGGAAAACGTATGGGGTCGAGGTAAGAAAAAAGGCGAGAAAGAAAATAGCTGCAGCAGGATGGAGAAATTTTTTTTAAAAATATTTTCACGTCGCAGCTAGTAGCATGACCTCGTTTGAATCAAGCAATTTTCATCCAAACAATATCTATTTGCACGGCAACAAATATCACCCGAGTTATGACAAGTGGCAGTGTACGTGGTTTATTTTTTTGCACATGTTGTACCTGTTTTGTATAGATCTACCGCAGAGATCTGACCTCCGGTACTATAATTGTACATACGTACGTACCGTCAAACTGCTTGAATGGTTGTTTGATTTTGAAAACAAGGAAAATCATAATCCCATGGTCGTCAATTCGTTAAAAATGCGATTATACCGAGGTTGTCGTTTTCAGGCTGAAATAAAACATCGGCGAAGGAGAATGGGAGGGAAGATATTTGTTTGTTGAAAGAAGTTTTGGCGCGTCAGATCTTGCGTCGGTTATTATTTGCGAGATAAACAACAAAGCGAAATTAAAACAATCTACGACGAAATGATATTATAAAAGTCCGAACCTCTGCTCCAAGATATGAAAGCTCTGAACCGAGTTCAAACGTTTCACGTTGAAAACACACATAGTACATTCCGTGTCAACTTAGCCTGCTTCATGTATACTATATTACCATCGCCACCTTAGATTTTTTCGCCGAATAAATACAATATGTCGTACGAGGTGAAGTGTCTGAAAAAATAAGACGAGAAAATTTGCACATTTTTCCGACAATTGCGGCCGATTGTTAATCTTTGATTCGATAATCCAAAATATCGATTGCATCCTGGTCTTCCGCACTTATAAATTCCAAATCTCGTTACAGCTCAGGTGTGAAAAGATATTTAGAATAAAAAAACTTGCCAAACTGCAGTGTGGACTGTAAAAGACTATCGCGTTTATCAAGGAGCTGCGGTGTTGGGATGAATTCGAGAATTTTTCACACTTTACCTTTCTAAGGTGATCTACATGGTGCCAATTAAAAAAACAAGTCGCTGACGGCAAGATCAGTACGTAATGGATGCATGCTGACAGGTTGGAATGCCCGGTATACCCGCATCTTATATAGGTATACACTATATATTATACATATCGATTGCGCTCGGCTTGTTTGTCCGTTTGTGATTTATTTATTCTTCTGTAACTCTTGCTGGTCTGACATCCTAAAAATACTCGATGTAAATTCGATAATCTTTGTCTTCGTCCGTTTATGAGTATAATATACACACACCAATATACGTTGACCGGTATCGTTATCGCAGGTCGCGAGGTCAGCGGTGCCACGGTTAGTTGCGATTGTGGTGGTAGAAGTTATATTTTGATAACTCGGTAGCTACCGTCATATTCTCCGGGGTGCGTATACATAACGCGATACATAACGTTCTCCATTGACGTATTATATGTTCGCTGTGATACATATGTGCTCGATTTAATCTTGATTCCCCTCCTTATTTATAACCGTTTATGATTATTTAAACATTAGCACACGTACTTTTAGATCGATTTCACATTCACTTATTCGCACAGGCATTATACATAGACGAAATATTTTTCTAGTCATTTATAAATACGCTAACTCTGGATGGAAGAGGAGCTCGAAGACGAGCATGCAATGATGTCGAGTGATATTCATGCACCCACAACACAGGATGAACCTGGGACGTAATTTGAAACGTTGAAATGTTCGGGAACAAAGTTATGTCAAATGATGAAAAAAAATTTGGCAAACAAAATAACAATAATAATAATAAATAACTATCACGAAGTTAGTGCTAAAGAATTATCAATTAGATTGCAACTGTCAAGGTTGACGATGTTGAGTTCCCCTCAAATTTACATAACTATATGTATACGTAAACTTGAACTTTGTCCATTCCAATACACCATTTTATAAAAAGAAGTTTATAGAAATCATTACAGATGTTCTCACAACGAATCTTTGACGATGAAAAAAGTAATGTAGATAAATTTTACTACTCGCAAAAGGGGTAATCCAGTAAAAATGTTCGATCAATCAGCGCTGTTCACGTAACATTTGACATTCATAAATTTTATTTCACATTTTGTCGATTCTCGGATCTGGAGCGATGAATAATAGGCTAATTAGATCTATGCTTATCCTTAAAAGACCGCTCGACTCGCCACCGAAGTTCGACTCAATTTTTATTGAAACAATCTGTAAGGAAAAATGTTTGTTACTTGTTGACTGTGAAACTTGGGTGCACCTACCGCATACCGGATCATGGGGAGTATAATGTACCGTAAAATGAAAGAAGCAGGGATAAATCGTGTGGCTAGAAACTTCCGGCAATTATCAGTTCGGCGTATCGCTCGATGTCGGTTCGAGATAAGCGTCTGATCGAAAGACACGCATGGAAAGAGCTACCATTCGTATATCTTGCGCCAAGGTTATTTATAGAATATCCATGCTAGGAATCGCCGTAACAATTATTGGTAACAACCAAGACGGGCATATACGTATAAGTAATGTGGGAAATGGTCGGGAAAACGCGCTGCGTATAATTCCAATCTGCTCCCTTTTGCCCGACAGCTGCATCGATTCGAAGGACGAACATGCGAAGCGAATAATGCGTATATTAATTGTTTATAATTACTGCTTTCCGGTTATCGGTCAGAACTCGGAAGACGTCATATGCAGAGCCAAGAGTCATATCCACTGATCGTAAACTTATTGTTGAGTTGACGAAGCCGTTTCAATCGTGACACATCTTACCGTTATTCATCGATCGTGTATTCTGTCTGGTCTGAAATGGAAAGTAAAAAGTAAAATCAAGAAACTAGAGGTACAGAAGATATCATGCAAATAAGGCTAGATGATGAGGGGTATAGAAAAAAGCAGGAAAAGAAATGTTATATTTAAATTTATACTTGCGAATGTGTAAGAAATTTGTCGGACGATAAAATAAGATCGGATGACCAACGCGTGGCGGGAAATCTGTAAGAGAATTGTTTGTTTCCAGATTCCGGATCGTATGAGGATTGTAGAAACAAATGGGGAAGTTTGAAAGATACTACGTCAAACTCGACGGCTGGCTCACGTGGTGGCGTTGCGGATCACATTTCAACCTCCAAGAAGAAATATAAGGAAATAAGAAAAAGAGAGGAAAAAATTTATTTTTACTCCTCATTCCGAACGTGTGATGTGCATATTCAACTCCATGCTATACATATACAAATTTATCTTATACGGGCGTGAGTACGGTAAGACAACAACTTTCAGCGGGGTCCCTATCAATGAGCCCGCGATTACGATTTTTTGACCATCACTGCGAAATACTGTTGAATATTGCGTCAATCTGAGATACATGGAAGCTTGACGAGCCTCACGTGACGATTCGCAGCACCAGGTTGCGTCAGGTGCAAAGATAATCAGATTCAGTCAACATTGCCTGGGCTTACAACAATTGTATAAATTCTCGCATTTCGAAGCATGCATAGTTGCGTCAAACCGCACAGCCGCAACTACATTTCACCAATTACCAGATCGCGTTAAACGGAATTACGTATGGTCGAACGAAAAGCTCGATAAATATAATAGTCGAATATTATCAGTTCATGGAGTAGTAATATATTCAGCTCGTGGCATGGATTTCCGGCATTTTATAACGCTCGCGCGTAACGAAGAGCCTGACGATGCTAGTCGGGAAAAATTTGATGGACTGTAAGACGATAAGTGCTTGATCATCGATTACGACCCCGGCCCGAGTTATCACAGTTTAGGGTCACGCGTGCCGAACCTTTATTCCCCTGTGCCCCCTACTTATGCACAGAAATATATGTGTACGCGTGTTAATATATATCCTTAACGGGGCACTGGTCCAACTCCGTGATTGACGCATATCGTGATGCAGTAATTTAGAACCTTCGTTATGCGCTGGAACGCTGCGATAGAACGCGTTTCTACCAAACCGGACTCTGATTTACCCAATGCAGCGTCACGATGGTGCGCCGAATTGCACAGAAGTTCGCCTTGTGGCTATCATTTAATGAAACGAATATTTATCAATTTCGATACGAGAAGTTCGCGATGTTTATTTGAGGTCGAGTTCTTAATTTCATTATTATATCTCGGTTCGAATTTCTGCTTCAATGCAGATTCCAACGCATCGCATATCGGGTTATTTGTGTGTCGAAAAAAAGCGAGAAAAATACAATCTAACCAGAGATAGGCAATTCGGGGAACACCAATTTAGCCACTTCCCAGTTTTCAATTTCGAAAGATTCGCAGATTGACTCTTGACTTCATTTTTCCTCCACAGATATTTCATCGTATTGAAGCAAAAATACTTTCCAAGGATTCACACTCGGTTGAAACTGTATGAGATTAAGAGATATTGAAAAAATGTACATCATTATTTCATCGATTAATCTGTATGATATTCTTGCAAGCTTACAGCTCGAAACATGGCATTTGCGCAGTTCCGATATTATTGTACTTATACTTAGATGCGTACACAGCCATGGCTGGTCAAGATCTTAGATCGGTCCGCGTTGACGCTGGACGGAATAGGATGACGCAATATTACACCGATATCGGGTCATTCCCCGCAAATTGTCGAGTCGAGAGATTCTAATCGTAAGACTAAAAAAAAAAAAAATGCTCAAGAGACCCGGAAGTGAAAAGCTACCTCGTGTATCATGCGTGATACAACGTGAATCGCATAATGCTCTAAAAATGAAGTAAAAATTGTAGAATCTAGATTATTACCTTTTTTTTTTAAGGCTTTTCTGGAGTTTGCATTACAGGGATTAGGACGGCGAGTGACTCTCGCTTTCCACATTGGCTGCATGAATTGATCGTACCTGATGCTAATTTCATTCGACATACGTACATTCGTGCCTGTATAAAATGCAGGTTGACAAAACAACCAAGTGAGTATAGAAAGAGAGTCTATATGGGTACGCATATAGCTCTCATATATCATAATGTTACCTTTCCTCTTTCGAACATCAAGGTTTGTAGGATTCACCTGTTGAAACAAACGTATTTTGCTTCTTCTATACCGAATAACAAGGGTTTATTTTTCTGACACCGCGTGCACCCTGGAAGCTCCAGCGAGGTCAAATCTAGGCCTCGACATTAGTCTAAACAAACTGCTGGCGTATGGGAACATTTCAGATTGGGGAGCGCTAATTTATCTGTAACGATAACGAAATGGAAGATGATGAATAGTTTATTATTTTATACTATTCCATGATGCGATCAGTCGATTCCTGCGACAAAATACAGTTATACTTGAGTTGAATGTAATTATAATACGCGTCTGGAATACACTTGAGTTACAAATATAGCCTTAAATTGTGAAATACTTTTTCCCTCGAGGAAATTGCAAATTGAATCGTGAGAAATGGATATAGTTGGACAAGTTTCTTATTAATTAATGGTAGGCGGGATACTTTCTCCATCCTCTTCGATTCCGCTTTACATTTTCATCTTTAAAAATAGCCGCAATGTCTGGAAAACCCGCATCGACAAGTCCCGTAAGGCGTGCGATTGTCTATATCTGGAAATGAATGAGCGAACGAACGTACGACGGAAGAGACTGATATGACAATGGATCGTGGAAGAAGGCGCGTGTCGAAATCACCATTGCGTCGACTTCGTACGTATCTTCAAGTTAAACTTCATACCAGCAGACGGACAGGTGCTCTACTCACGCTGATATCATATAACTGACCTGCGCATTCTGAGACGTCAGAAACGCATTTTCGGCAACGAATTAATTATTGAACGTGAGAATTTTTATAACGCAGGTTTGCAACCAAAAACTACACAGGTTTTTTTATGCCATTTCTTATAGATTTTCATTCACTGAAACTGGGGGAAATACTAAAAAATTTCCATCACGTCTGGTTTCTTCTTCAACTCGTGATTGTAGTTTCATTTGGAGTGAAGCTCCCGATTAATTCGAAAACTGGTATCATATTCTTGATTCTAAAAATCCTATGCAAACGTGATTTCTTGCTTCCATTTAATGTGTATTATAGTGAGACTCGCGAATAAGTAGAAACAGGGAAACGGACAATGGAAAGCGGAAACCTGTTCGGAGGTGTATCAAAGAGAAGAAGAAAACGTTTCATAGGCGAAAAGAATGGACACGGAATGTTAAACACATTTCATAGAGAAATTACTTGTTTAATTTTATAAGAAATATTGATTAGTTCAATGTAGTAAAATGGTGGTTTTTTTCATTATTGTTATGCTTTTTTCATGCAAACGCCTTGTATTTTGCAAGAATACCGTACGTGACGGAAGGAAATGGAAGTCATTTTTGGATTCAGCACACTTGAAAACTTAATATGCACCACAAACATCCCATGCTGCATAAAAAAAAAAAAATTTTTTTTGCAGACTTATGTTATCGGTGCGCCCATTCAAAAGGCTTTGATTGAAAAAGTTGAGTGGAAGTAAGGTAGCCAGCCTCCAAAACCCCTTGCAACACGTGTTGTGAAAATTCTTGCTTATTCGTCATTATGGGATACGCGATAGGTAACCTACTTATTATTCCGTGACTCGTGATTCAGGATAATTTCCGAGCAACGCCCGTGCATAAAGGAAAGAGGCAGAAGGGGGGTTGGAGAGAGGGGGGATTTCTTTGGAATTTCTGTGTCATCACAAATACCAACGGAAGGAAGGGAGGGAGTCATTTGTTTTTCCTCATTTTTTCTTCCTTAGTTGAATACCTTTTTTAAACCTCTGCGGCTGATTTATTAGTGCATTTTTTATAGATAGTTAGGTTATACAATATATGTTTTATACAATATTTATACACCTATTACACGGGGAGATTGCAGGGCATTGTCAAATTAATTATTGGTGATTTTTTTACTGGGGATTTGCTTTTCTCTACTTCTATTTCAGATCCAATATCGTACCCTTTTGAAAAATGTAAATTAAGAAGAAGTTACTCATAATCATGCTGTCCCTTAGGCTGACAGAAACCAAGTTTCGTCATTACGCTTGAACTGGTGTAAACATTTGAAAATTCGTAAGCGTATAGATTACTTTTTGAAACGTGTACAAAATTTCCTGCCATGTGCATGCCGTCAAGATTTTTTTTAAAACCCAAGATTACAATAACCAGAAGAAGCGTGAAAAAAACGATGAAAAATGGTGTGATTACATGTAAAAAGAGTTCAATATTTATACAGGTATCATTTATATCGTTTGCCCACTGCCAGATACTGCCTAGATACGCTATTTTTTATGCCTTTCAGCGTGCGCAGCTTTTTCGCCATAGTGTGAGTGTCCGCATACGTAAATCGGTGTACCATGGAAATCATTCTCGTGTCAAACGGAATTACCCGTATTACGTAAATCGGACACTTGTAACCAGGGTTCAAAAGTCAGAACGCGGATATTGATACAAAACTTGTTTGTACAACGTAATGTGTGTTTTCCGTACCTATAAAAATTATGAGGGTCTAGTTCTGAATTATTCGATTCACAAACTCGAATATTCTCGCATAACGTTGCGGCTTTCGGAATAGGAATATGTTATGCAACTCGTAGGATCTTACCTCTCAACGTGTAAAAATTATCGTCACGTATGACATTTCTCGTTATGAATCGTCGGATTTGACATTCTTTGCAGAAATTTAGGTATATAATCCCGTTAAATGAGCAAATTTTGACACTGTTATATGTGTGTATAATAAATTTGCGTATACCTAAATCGATAATGTTAATGAAACAGCAATAAATTGACTGCTCCACAACTCCGTTACGATAACCTTACAGTAGGTCAGTCGCGTGAACAGTGAATTTATATGTTCATCGGGTCTCTTATCTGTCGGCCCTCCTTGCGATATTATAACGCTCTTGTATTTGTCACTTTAAATATGATTTACGGGCATTGTGTATTATACATGTACCTTGTTTACACACGGAGACTTGCGCATGTAGGACTCAATCGGTTATTCCTGGAAACGAAGTCTGCATTTGGATGCCTCGCACTTACACTTTGATAAATTATTAAAATATCCAATTCTCCGTCAGTGGTGATAACATTTCATTGACCACGTAGTTTCTTTCTTTCGAAAATTCTGAACCAAATCATGGAGACCAGCTTCATGGGTCCCAAGGCAAACATCGATAAGAGAAGGCTGATACGGTTGCCAACGGACAGGCGGAATTATTTGCAAGAGTCTTGACGTAGGTATATCGGTACGTATATCCATAATGGAGAATGAATGAACGAGCCGTGTTTCACCTTCGGTGTATTTAACAAAATGTGCTGACTGTTACTTCCCGCGAGACCGAAGCATTGAACAACAAACGCGGACACGATGTCTCGGGGATTGCACGAGTATTATGTTGAACTGCTCCAAATTGCGTCAGTACACAACAGCATCATTTTTTCGAGCCACGACTGTACACGCAAAAGTCTTGAAGACGTAGAAAGCATCAACGACGATCCGTATAATCGATTCTCAAATCTGTGGTTATGATCATTTATAGTGAAAAACAGAGCATCATACCGGGATTATACCTACGTACATCGTTATGCATGTATCGTACAATACGTTATATCCGAAGCTACCAATGATCTGCCAAAACTCATGCCGTAGCCGCGCGAAACTATGCTGATTTGGAAAATGGCCATTGAGATCTAAGACGTCGAAAGACACCAGGATTGGTGCCTCTGGTGCTAGCAAATCACCTTACACTTACTGCTGAATGAGCGGTTAAGATAAATATACAATGGGAGACGGGAATTGAAAGTTAACGGTAAGATGGATAATTAAATTTTTTTACTCAAAAAACTAGTGCTCAAACTTTAAGCACGTTTTTCTCAAAACGCGCGGTGTAGGTACACAATATCTTGAGCTGTAGTCGACGAGTCGACTTGAGATTTAGTAAAAATATTCAAAGGAATATTCATTCCGTTTGACGGACAGGTTTTTTTTTTTCATCCTTTGTTCAATAGGTATTAATGATAGTATAACGTATTTTTGAGCCGAAAGGGGAGAAAAAGTTTTATAAATTTTTTTGTCATCACCAAACAGGAAAAAAGATCCGTCGGATGAAAGTTAATATAATACAGTCGATGAGCACATTTTTTTGCGTCAGACCACAGATCATTACAATATCATTTACACCGACTGACCGCTCACGAAACCATCGAAAGGCCCGAAGAGACATATCTTTATCGAATCGTATTTTTTTTAACACTCTTCTTAACATGTAAATGAGTTGATATCAAAAAATTATTAATATTGCATCAGTACTTTTTCCAAAAGTAATTACCGAAAATTATCCTGTTTCGACGCTTGTTACAAGGGTCACCCCTCAAAGAGAGTCTTAGTCATTTATCATCGTATGATTGATGATCGCAGTAAAATCTGAATTCGCCACACTAAATGTTACTAGACGAAAATTCACAAAATGACAATAATTTAACTCTTCAATATAATAGGAAATATCCGTTGTATTTAAGAAACTGCAGTGAGTATGGTTAAAATGATGCAATTTTTGTTTGTAATTGGATCACGTATACGATTTATATTAGTCACGGTTTGTAGATTGTTAACCAAAAAGTTTGTTTGACGTTAAAGACATTATACGAAGCTCGATTATTTTTCTGTTTTCAATAATGAGGGTTCAAATGTTCGATCCAATGTGAAGAAAAATCCGTTTCACATGTGACATATGCCTACATTCTCATTTACACACTCATGGGTATAAAGTCTCGGTAAGAGAGTACGTAAATTCGTTCTTGGACTCTGTAACTCCGCACAATTCATGTATTGAAACTTGCCGCAATTATTATCGCGACGATGAATTATCTATAATCGTTCGATTCGAATTGATTATTCCCAAAGAGTTCAATTGATATCTGCGCGAAGAGCGTCAATAATTCCTAGTGACGGAAAAATTGCAGGAAAATGATTGATAACTTGACAGTCAGAGTTAATTAGTTATACTCGATATACCCATATTACATATCACATACAACTTGCCGACCTTGGTTTTCCATCAATCAAGATTTCAAACAATTCATCTGTCGTTATTTTTTTTTCGGATGTTTGAAATTTCGGTATATCGGCCATTCCAAGTTTTAACCCCCACCCAAAAAAATGTTCCAAGAATTTTCAGGCCGCTGCATATAAGGTATAGCTGATAGTAATATTTGAAACGTATAAAAACTTCGAAGTCATTTTGCGTTGATATTGCGACTTGGCAAGAAAATTTTCCAACCGTCAGATAGAATGCAGAGCTTCGAGTTTGACGGTAAATTATTCATGATATTAAGGTACAAAGAACGTCTTGCCTCGAAATTATTTGATATTGCACGGCGAGACAAGAAAAGTAAAGGGGGGGAAACTTTGAATAATCGACGATAACTTGAGGACAAATTGTCAAACCGATACGACTGTGGAATATTACGTTGGTTGTCCGTGACTGTCGAGAAGGGCGGTCAAAAATAAATTGATAAACACAAGCAACGGAGGTATCATTGCGAGGCAAAACGCCTCGTGGTTGACCCCCGTCTGCACTTTGGCTCGATTGGCCAGCTTCTAGCTGACCTATGCTCGGTAAACGATTCCATTCCTTCGGTTTTTTCTTTACATTTTGTTGACTACCCCAAGCAGAGAGGTCAACGCCGCAGATTAATCGCGTTATTATATCACAGTTACGATATTTCCATTACATGGCGGTTGTTTATTGCTTCGCGTATATTGTTTGAAGCTTATACCGTTCAGTGTTACTCTCTGATTGTCATATGTGCGTTATACAAACACGTGTTAATGATATTGTGTTGAATAAACTTCTCGATACTCAGTTATGCGACGATTCGCTATTGCAAGATTGATTTTTATTCTTCTTCTTATTCTTATTCCGTTTTCTATTATTGAAATCGAATTGCTTAGCACGCTGTTTTTGCAACTGTTTCGACTTCTGATGTACACGAACTCTGAGGATTCGTTCACGACGTGGATCGGCATATTCCGATCTGTGGAACGCACTCGTTGTTAAGTTTGTTAAGACAATACGGTTTATCCCGCCTTGGCGCCTTTCGGATGTACTCACAGTCCTGTACCTCCACCTCGAGCCTCGCTTCTCGTACCAGAAGGATGTGGGTATGGAAAGGTCAAGAAAGGCCAAAGCGGCTATTCGGAGGTATCGAAGAGGCGACCTTGACTCTAGTTTCCGTGACTCTGCAGCTGGCAGCACCAAGGACACATACAACATTATAATAAGCCGAGCGAGCCAAGCGCTGCTGCACTATTATTAGTGTGCAGCAAGTCGCGCGCGTGCGGGTCGTTTCGCACTTTTGCACAGTAATCTGCGGAGCGAACTCGTAAGACCCCCACAATAGGGTTTAGAATCCGGACCATTCTTCGGATCGAATAGCGGGTTCTACTTAAGACTTCGACCGATCTGAAAAGGATTTGGATTGAATGTACTCTCTAAATGTGAATTTTTTTTAGTTTTAGATATGCACTGGTTTTTTCAGTGGTATAGGTACTAATAACTGGAAATCGGTGAGTTTTCACTGATTCAAGAGAGTTGCTAATATTACAGCAAGGAAACACAGTATAGGTACTTATACTGCAGCGGTGCCATTAGTTACCACACTCTATTTTGACGCTGTTCAATCTACAGCTCCTCCATTGGAACTGTAACTCCTCCTCTATAGACATATTGTTACAGCGACACTCAAGTTTTCGGAATGAATAATCCAAGGGCTATTAAGACATGATTTTGATAAGTTTCAATGACATTGGAAAATTAGGTGCTGCATTTAAACGGTATTTATTCAACCTTCTTAGGAATACAAAAACCCTTCTAATGAGAGGAGCTCCACGTTAATATAAATACAAAATTCCTATATTTATTAATACATTGAACTGCAATTAGATGATAGTTATAAACTATAAATTTGTATAATTAACAATAAACATAGAAGTGTGATTTAGAGTAATCAATTATTAAATATCTACAATAAATACAATTATTACATCAGAATCGATGGATCTTTATCATCGGGGTAGGGTTTTGAGCGTTAAAGGAGGGTTTGAAGCGAGCAGGCTTAACCTTTTTTCGGATATTTTTATCGTCAAAGCAGGGTCTAATATTGCATTGAAATAAAACATACTTTACCATCTTTAAACCCTGCGTGGGGTTTAAATTAGGCGTTAAATTTCGACTCGGGTCACTTCTCATCCATTATCAGTCCTACTGCAGGAAAATAAACCCCCGAACAAATACGGATCGTCTGCTAAATGATCAGCTGATTATAACTAGGTATCTTTCACGCTGTGTACAGTATACCGTTGTCGTACTCGTGTTTTTTTTCCGCATCAATTCAGGGTTGTCCGCGAAGCAAGTTATGAGATGCAAAATGTGCTCAAGCGTTACTCTTTATCGCGTGCATCTTCTTTTCTCCTTTTTATTTACGTTTATTTTAAACTGTGCAAAATAAAAAGAAGCGAGTGCAACATCACCCGAGTTTCTATTTTGGCACCACTTTATCAGTGCATACATTAAAATTCCGCTGACCAGCAAAACTATAGAACTAAATGTATAATAAACAGCGATTAAAATGCCCCACGTATGAATAATGATAACGTATACAACTTATGTTATGTACGACGATTGTGAAACTGCTGTAACGTGATTTGCATACGTATACACACGTACGACATGTGGTGTTACATGTTTAAAAAGACGACTATTTTCGGTACGTCTATTTGATAGATTGAGTCTAATTTTTTTGCCGTAGTTGCAAGATTATACTGACAGAAATGAAAACGGTGGTCGACAATGAGGCAAAGAGGGAGGGAGAGAGATAGATAAATAGACAGATAAATAGGTGGAAGGATATTTATTTGATCGCGGGGTGATACCTCCTAGCGACTGTAGATATGTATAAAATAAAGAAAGAGGTCGGTGAACCGAAGCAATAGGATTAAGACTGTACTAGGACAGTCAAATTATAGCGCCACGGTTAAGCCAGATTCGCACTACTGGCCTCAGACAAAGAGGCGTAAGTACAAAAAAACATACACACACACACAGAGCAGCATGTTCCACATAAATCATACGTCATACAATGCATCGAACGATTCCATTCGGAGAGAAAGAGAGAGAGAGAGAGAGAGAGAGAGAGAGAGAGAAAAGAAATATAAAAGTGATTTTTGTGTGAAAACAAGAAGAAGAGGGAACGCCGTCATTTTGCGAAAGTGTTAACAGGTTATGCACGTAATACCGATATCACAACCGCACAGAAACGTGTGAAGTAATTAGGATGGGAATAACCGATCGGCGGAAAGAGCATGAGCTTTGAAGGAATAAATTATGGCTTCCCATCTGTAACGAGTATCTTGTTATTTAACGTACGTATAGCGGAAGGGAACCCAAGTACTTTGTTAATACTCGTACACGCTATGCGGGCACGAAGCGGGCATCGGGTCTATATAGGTATGGGACTGCAGTCGGTTGTAAGAGTAAAGAGTGTCGATTGGAGCGCGGCGAGTGACTTAATCGCGCCAAGCTCGATCGCGCATCTAGGTCGTCGAGCTACGGCTTCGAGTACTCTCGCTTACACTCCCGGTAATAGTTTAGCTGTTACTTGATGAATCGTCTTTGCGGTTCGATATCCAGGCTCCACGCCGGCCGTGCTACGCGCGGATGCATCCTGTCTGAAGGAAAAGGTGGGAAAAAGTGGACAAGTAACTATAACTTGTTATATACCTGCACCTACCGTTACGTCCGACTAGCCCGAGTCAAGATTTAGCGCCTACTTTAAACCCTACGTAGGTTTGAGAAATAGTGAAGTAGGTTGTATTTCAACGCAGTAACAGACCTTACTTTGACGCTAAAAATTTGGGACATTTACCGATTTATCAATTTCAAGCTCAAACGAGTGGTCTGTTTGGAACCTCCTTTAGACCTACGGAGGTACGGTTAAACCTGCTTGCTTTACACTCACTTTCAACGCTTAAAACTCTACCCCGCTGATAAAGGTCGATCGATTCAGATGCAATAATTGTATTTATTGTAGATATTTGATAATTGATTACTTTAAATTTATAGTTTATAACTATCATTTAATTCCAGTTCAATGTATTAATAAATTCTTGAATTTTGCATTTATATTAATTTAGAGCTCCTCTCGTTAAAAGGGTTGTTGTATTCCTAAGAACGTTGAATAAATATTGTTGAAATGCAACACTTGATGTTCAAATGTTACTGAAACTCATCCAAATCATGTCCAAATAGCCCTTTGATTATTCATTGCGAACACTTGAACGTCGCTGTAGTAATATATCTATAGAGGAAGAGTTACAGGTCCATTATAGGAGCCGTAGATCGAATAGCGTCGAAATAGGTTCTATCGTTTACTGACAGCGTTAAAGTAGGGTTTGTTCTGAAATTTTTAGAAGTTAAAGAGTCAGAGGCTAGGGTTTCTAGGTTGAGTTTCCTTCGAAGTAGGTTTATACGAACCTTGATAGGGTGAAACGTAGGCGCTATATTTCGACTCGGCAGCACTTAAAACTCCTGGAAATATTTCAATCTGTTGTAGTACAAACTAACATAATGCAAATGGTGGAGCAATTTTATGCCGTAAAATTTAGTTAAACATTCGTCTTTGTTCCGACAATGCGATATTTGGGTAAAATAAAATCATATATAGTCGATAATTGGAGTTAGCTGGAAATAATCCATGCCACTATTTCCTAAATGTGTTCAACATCCGTTTGCGTTTACACTTATAGATGAAACTGTTCTGAGACTTGTAATTATCATCGCTAGTTTCTGGCACTGAATTTATAAAAAAAAATCCCAAATGCCTTGTACAGGCGTTCGGTGATCTCGATATCGCTAGTTGTTTTCGACAGTAAAACAGCAGGATCCTGCGAAGATGCCATGGTACGACCTGCACAATAGGTGCCAAGCTCCGAATGTCGTGGACGGTTGTGCTTCAAGGATGATCGAGAAACAGTGCAGTCTCCAGGAAGCATCGGCCGGAGTATCTTGTTCACCGTATGCCTTGCAGCAATGTATTACGCATAATTCCTCGGCAATTGAAGGTCAAGGTTATCCGCCTCTCGCTCGATCCTTTTATCCCTCCGGCTATCTTCTCGGATCGCGAACATTCGCCTAGACAATTTGAGGGTTCATCGATAATCTCTATGAATAAATGTACAGAATGACAAGTATCTTGTTTCTTTGATTTTAGCTCAAGTTCTTGTACATCTGGCATAAAAATTAGTAAACGCGTTTTGGACCCGGTCTTGGTAGTGTACCGAGTGATTCACAATCTTGGTCAAGGGGATGGAGTGCCTTCTTTATCGCGAAGGTATCGAAACGCCTTATCTCTGGTAGATATCTAATGGCTACAACAGTTTCCGTCACTGCACGTACAAATTTTACGAATAAAATTGTACCTCCTGAGGAAAGCTTCGCAGTTTTCTCACTATCCAACCGTGCAGTGAGCGATTCTTCAACGATTATCACATTTGACGATTATCCTAGGGTATCACGTGAAATCGGAAGTACAACTAGAGACAATGTTAGATATTAATTTTCATAGCAAATTATGCAATTGCCTGTATGTAGTTCTCACGAAAGTTAGTTGTCAGCGACAGCGTTACTTTTTTCGTTTCTCTTCTAGATGGCAAAAACTTTGCAGTGTTGCTGTAGCTAAATATCGAGGAGTTTGTTGAGATGGCAAATATTCTATTCAACTTACAATTAGCTAGCGAAAATAAATATATAAGCAAAAAGATCTCCCGTTAGTAAAATAAGAAATTTCCAATTCTAGTTCAATTAGCATATCCTTGCTAAAAACTTGTGATTCAAGGGTTTCTGTTCATTGAAAATATTCCTCCTCGTATCGCGATTGTAAACTGCAGAAGGCGTTGTATCGAGTGAAGCGAGGCTGGGTGTTAAAACCGAGTTTACGCATACATTTTTATCGTGGCATAGTTTCGGTATCACGGGGCGCATGCAGGGCTAAGGGCCTCCTTGAGTTATCTTGCAGTTGATTCATTATCTCAACGTTATCGCCGTGACACACATACGTCTTACCCGGAATCTCGTCTCTCGTGAAATATATGGGCAATTATATTAATATCACCCAGAGCTTGATATCTGCTGCTTGATGTAGCGCTTGCATTCCCATACCTATGAAAGTGTAAATTCTGCGCAGCACAATGGGGAGCGGTAAAAACGGTGTGATAAAAATTGCTTCACCATCCAGCCACTGTGCAGTTTATAATCCCACCTCGCAAGACGCGCGAAGTATTCTGCGCGGACGAGCGCAGCCTGACCCGTACTACTGCAAACGATTTTTGGCAAGTCGCGCTTCGCGTATCAGCGGACCGCGGGAGAGTTGCCAATTTACAGGAACGAAAACTTCTCGTTGAAATAGAAAGGAAGAATCGAAACTAAGCGGACCATCGTAAGTGGCCCTGGCGAGTGAAACGATGCTCCATGTTTACCAGACCAATTTCACCCAGCCCCGGAACGTGCATGAACCACTGGCTATGGATGGATGTAAATTTAGTTTAAATTAGATAAACGTACAGACATGCATTCGGCATTGACGACGACGATGTCCGATATGTGCATCGCGCGCCGAATTTGCGACTTTAACAGCGAAAGTGCCGGGACGATACCCGTACCTGTACACGTTGTTTACTACTACTATACTGTTGTATTTACAGATAATAGTATCGATAACAATGTCAATATTGGGCATCGATAACGTTAATACAACTGCTACGTACTACTCGTCAAAAATTAGGGGAAGGGATGATAAATAATATTTGTCACTTTGTAGAAGTAATGAGTCTGAGTTTCCGCTACTATCGTTTACGATTTCTTGCTCTTAGCTTTGTGATTTTCCCCGACAACCGTGTAATTTCGAACCTGAAACAAAAAAACATGACGAATATGGTTGAATGAAAAAAGAGAATTCATCGGATTACGTACGTATTACCGATTTTTTAGTATAATCGACTAGAAGGCGATAGGCGATCGACCGGTGATATATATAAGTGAATTATTTCACGCTGACGACTATTGTTTCTATTGAATAATGTTGACGTAATACATGCATGCCGGCTCGGGCATATATAGAGCATAACTATGCAGAGCCTGACAAGAGGCCATTTAGTATATCAATCCGCTAGTCTATATAATAACCAATCTTAGTTTATAGCCTTCCGTAAGATATTTGTGGCACGAATGCGCGATTCAATTTATTGTCGTAATATACGGCGTATCGCCGTTGTGATCAACTAGAACCACGGGAGGCACGGACGTCTATCGAAGCCGGTAGAACCTTATTAAGATTAAACAAACGGCGAATGAATGAGAATGCGCGGGAATAAATGAACAGATATACATGAGTAACAAAGGACATGCAGGGGATAAATATCTAGGATCGGTTCCGATCGAGAACCGTGGACGCGGATCACATCCAGCCATCTGCATTTCTACCCGCGGATCTCCGTCTCCTCTTACTCTGATAGGTTACATACAAAATCGCACAGCAAATAGTAAATCACTATCAATTGGGTCGTCAAACCAAATCTCTAGAGTTCTGCATGCTGATGACGGAGAAAGTGAAAAGAAAAAAGAAGATTACACGCAAGTCGAAGGAAATCTGTACATTGGACTTTTTTGTAAATCGAATGCGTGTACTTCGTACGTTGTGTAACTGAAATAATTACGCACATCGAGGAGCAAACAAATCAATTTTTCTCGTGTTTGAAATTCTTGTCATCCGCCCGCATGTGATCTCGGGTGTGTCAGACCACAAGAAAGGACGTACCTATGGAATTTGTTTGAAAACACAGCAGGCCGCTGTGTCTACGCGGCGAGATAAAATTTACTAAAATTCGTTAAAATGGAACGCAGCGCGGTGTAATATAAGTGACTCCAACGCTCTCGTTGAAACTTTCACTTTTTTCATCTTCGCCCGTCTCTCTCTCTCTCTCTCTCTCTGCGACTCGCGGTTTCACGTACATGAAATACGTACACGTCACAGGCCTACACCACCGTTCGCTATTTATGCGCATTATACATGCCTGTATGTACCTACGTACGGCAGATATGCGTGTGTATATTTTATAGGTGGAGGTACCGCGCGTTCAGCGCCTCACGTATTCACGACGGCTCACAATCAACGTGTCGCACCTATCACAGGCACACCATACCCAATAGCTACAAGTCTCTCCCATACTGCTGCCTTTCCGTTCGTTCATTCGCAGCTATGCCTCTTATGTAATTGACACCATTCCGTTAGAGTAACTGGGACAAAAACTAATGCACATACGTATGTGCCATTGTGCCCTACGTGTGCCTACTATATTGTAATGATACTAACAAGTTTGTACGAAAAACATTCCCGATCTACGAAACCAAGTAAAACATTGCGTGTAACTTGTGTTTAAATGACGATGAAGTGGAACTCGAATGTTTTTCAGTACAACCGAGTTGCGGCATAAAATAGGTAGGCGAACGTAACGGAGTAAAAAGAACTCAAGCTTTTGCGAAGATGATGCAGTCGCGTGAAAAATTTGAGGCAAGTCGTATTACATAGCAATGATACACTCGAAACCTGTTTCTGATCAATCCTTACATCACAACTTGGATTCTGATATTCATTTATTTCATGCTGAATTGAAATTCAGGCGAACCGAATTTCCTTTTCTGTTTCGCGCGTGTAGTGTGTTATAGGAACTCACAATCTCAGAAACTCTTTCATACCGTAATTAGCTTGGTTTCAGCAGTACACCATTCATCAGTGAAAAAGACGAACCATTCTTGTGGTGACTCGATGCCAAGCTGACCCGATTATGTTGTATTCTTTTATAATGTTTCCTCGAAACGTTGTGGTATTTTGGCATCAAATTATAGGGTGTATTCGACAAATATTTGCTCAGCGTTTTGGTCAAAGTCACTATTGGCATTTTCTAATGTGGCGCTTGGCAAGTGAGGATGTAAATGGAACTGTTATATCCACTGAAACACGGGTAACAAAGAAAGGCTACGCACAATACGGGAGAGAAATTTATACCTGTTGACCGAGGAAGGGATATAACTCATTCCCCAAATTTGTGGGAAGTTGTACTTCAATCGAGCCTATAGGAGGCCGACAAACCATCGTACCGTAACTCATCGGTCCGAATGGCGCCGTAATAAATTTAAAAAAAGGGATGACCATCTTTTACGACATAAGACAACTATACGGATATTCGGAAAATGCACATCAACGTTGCCAGAATTTATATATGATGTACCAAAAAATTGAGAGGTGATTAATCTCTGTGAGCATTTATATCTTATACGTTACACGCGACTCGATAGTCGTTAAATAGAATCCGTTCTATATTCAGTAAATGAGCACCTGTATCATCAAGTCTTGGGTATTTTTCGTATCGGTAGAAACGAAAGCAATATACTAAAGGCATCCTTCTGTTCGTTTGCTCGTAGATCTGACGAATTTCGTTGAATAAGAGCGATAAAGAACGGTAAGTTAATTGGGTCAGAGGTCGTCATTTATTGACGAATACAATTTCATTTTCCTATTTTGCAATTCCGGTTTTCCGCGTTACCGCATTCACGCTGGTCTACTTTAGATTTTTTCATTCAAATTTTTACTTGCCGGTACGACTCCGTTCACTCACCTGCCAACGCCCGTATCGTAATGGACAATGAATATTCATCGCTAAAGGTTAATGCTGTTACCTCATATAGAATACATTCATATAGTTATCCACCACTTGTTAATTTTCTGGATATTGATTTCTATATCGTAGCACTTCTTTGCTCGTTAGTGCACAAAATTGTCGAAATATACTGTCCATTGAATGGATTTTTGTATCATTGCTGATTGCGAATGCGCATAGTATTGAGACATTATTACAATCTTGTGGATTCTTCAACATGCATTTACATTTTTGGGAATAGATTTCATGAAATGGAGAAATCTCCGAATGAATCCCGATGTAGAAAAAAAAAAAAAAATTAATATAGTGTAAAACTGGAATCACTGAAATCGCTACCTGTTATGCTCTTGTTATTCCTCAACGAGTATAATGCAGAAATACTTATGTATCTCACGCGTTCAAAGGTATACTGCGACTACTTCTTTCAGACAGTTACAGTGCGACTACGATCATGAATTACTTCAATAATAAAAAGTAATTGAACTGCTTGAAACGCATTCATGTTTATAGTTGAATATTACAACGATTATGCGTGAATTCTTGATTTCAATTATTGCACCTACCTTGTTTCATCTGTTGTTGAAGTCTGCATGGATCACGCCTGGCGTGATCGACATGAAAGTCGCACGATTTTACTTTGATTCGTAGCATTACCATATCGTCGTATTTATTTATTATATTGCTGTAAGTATTTCAGTAAAAGGAACCGTATTACGAAATCGTTTACCAATGAAATTTGTAGGTTTTATTTTACGCGAGCATAAAGTGTCCATAAATAGGTTAACAGCTACCCGGTTATATTGTGGATCGTACAGGCGGCCGGACGCGGTCTGACCATTACGGGATTCCGCTACTCTTTTCCTCTCTGCGTCAACGTGGCGACTCCATACTTTACGATACTTCGGAACCACTAATGATTTAATACCGTGGCTAAGGTATGATTTAGACAGGATTGAAACAAAACTTCAATCTAATATTACAAAAGCAATCCTCCCATAGAAAAGGGCACCTGTTGTTGAATCACGAGAATCAAGTCAACTGATTCGGCAATATCAAGAGAATATCGAAAAATGATGACGAGGTGTGAATAAAATTGAAATTTTAATAAACACTAGCCTTAAACACCAGGTAGCGGACCTGGAACATAGAAACTACGAAGCGCTTTTCCTGGAAGTCAAGTTTCACCAGATAGCGAACCTGGAGCGCAGGAACCAGGAGGTAGAGAACCCGGTACTCGAAATCTGCGGAGCGCGATTTTCATCCGTCCACTCTACTGCGCGGTTATTTCCAGACTGAGGAATTCGACTAGCTGATTTTCGTCGTCGACGATTACTATAGATCGATGACGTCAAAAGAATAAAAATTTTGGGTGACGTCACTTTCTGAACATCTGAACATCCGAGTATCCAAACTTTGGTTTCGAACTTCAATACTATGTATGATGTGTGATGTATGATGTATGATATGATGATACACTCGGTAGTATGAGTATATGTACCTATAATTACAAGGTTACTGTCAGCTTTATGATCTTCTTAAACGTCGTTACGAAGGGTGGGGGTAAAATAATATAGAAAGATCAAAAAATCTAAGGGCCACAATATCGAATTTTTAAGGATGCGAAAACTTAATTTATAGAATTTAAATATCTTGAAAGTATTGAGAAGTAAAGGAATAGAAAGTAGAATCGTCAGAATTCCTCTCCATAATATAGAATCGTATACAGATTCTCGATTTTACCGTTCCATGTTTTGACCTTGCTACATTTTGTCATTCGGCATTTCACCTTTCTATACTTGGAATTTTCTATACTTGCTTTTTCACATTTTTAAATTTTATGAATAATATTTTCACGTCCATGAACATTCGATATTCCGTTCCTTCTATCAATCAACAATTCTAGCTTTTGATCCCCGCTCGTTTCGAGCTTTCGACGCATTGCGAGCACGGTTGCATTATGTGCTTCGAATGCTTACTCTGTAAGAATCCGTTACCGTTACCCGTGGTCACAGGCCGAATTGTGAATCAACGATCACGGGCATGCGATCGGGCGAGGTCGTTCGAAGGACCAGCTCTTCCGCTTAGCTTATTTTTTTCATTCCTTCCCTCCTCTACGTTCCTTTGTTCCTTTCTACGTTTCTTTGTTTCTTTGTTTCTTTGTTTCTTCTATTTCTCGTCTTCTCCTACCACACTCTACTCCAACTCAACAGGGCACGACGCGCTACGTAGGTAGTTGAATAAGATACTACACCTATCCACGAACACGTGTGTAATTCAACTTCGGGTCCATGCGCCCGCCTCCGGCGAAGCACGTATGTGGTACTCGAGACTCGGGCATGTGTAGGCACGAATGTACTACCAAGTAAAACGTGTACCAAGTCGCATGGTTGCTCGTACGAGATAGCTATAATGTACCCGTGTACTGAATAATGGATATTAAAAAAATGCACACACGAGTTACTGTGGACAGATGCGCGCGCGCGTATATTACTACGTAACATTAAGTATTACCGTCAAGTATATACGACGTGAATACGGATTGTGCAGTGTGTCGTTGAGTGGGTTTGTATTTCTGGCATAATTTTCACTTCTCGCAGACTCGTTGAATTCGGTTCAGTTCGGTTTGGTACATTGGGCTCATCATAATTATGTACAACGTGCAAGACGCAAAAGACGCGTAGACTAGACGCGTGTTGTTCGCTTTGTTCCTTTGCCAGGCTTCTCTGCAGCTCCGCGAGCAGCTCCGTCTAAGTAGGGAGAAGTGAAAGTGAGTCGGGCTGGTATAAGGTATTGTTTGGGAAGCATCCGTCGTTTGCTGCAGTGGTTTTCAAATTCTTACAGAGCCGCCAAAGACGGTTATCTCCGATTATGTATGCGGCGCGGTTTTGTACGTGCCGTCACTTTGCTGTAGGAACTGCACCGAAGTGAATCGCCGCTATTCGCAACTATTTGTACTCGTGAACCAAGAAACACTGCTTAGACGACATGTCACGTGGGCATGCAGAGCCTACAGATTTGAACATTTTGGAGTTTGATAAGAGACACGGTTCTTCGCAAACTGAATTATCCAAAACATAATGAGATTCCACGCGCGCTTCCATTCGGAAGTAACGATACCTGAAGGATCCATCATTTTAGTGTAATCATCGTACGTACGGCGTATTCTCAGTGCCTGCTTGAGTATTCAAAGCACCGTTTCGGTCTACAAAAGATACGGTGATGTAGGAAGAGTTTGTCAGCGAGCAAATCAACCTCCTTTCCCTTTCCGCGTCAGCTATGCACCAACATGGCACGAGTCAAGATATGGATGCGGTTTTTCCCGGGGAACCGGGCCGTTGGGGGAGCAGCGATATTTCAGGCCTTTGCTGACGGCTTATCACTTCTTTCGTATCACGAAAACTTATAAGTTTCGGTCTTAGGTCTTCATTTGGCCGGATAATGACAGCGGCATTGATAAGGTAATGAGGCGAAAGATTATTTGTGATAGAGCAATTAATAGGTATAAAAAAAAGTAGAAATATTCAGGTACGTCGGTCCGACATTTGTTTTTTCGTCAGGCCAAGACTCGCAAGAATTCACCCCGAGTCGTTTAAATTATATCCCACCTACCGAGCAGAATAAGCGCGTAGGCACAGAGAAGATTCTCGAAGAACTCTGGGCAGTGGTGAAACGGGATTCTTCCTAGACAGCAGTATGCAAACTCGGCTTGAGAAGAAGTCACGTCAATCTTGAATCCTGATGTTTATCTGATATTTCTTGGAATAAAATTGCCGGACGATGAACCTTCGAAAATCTCCCTCTCTTTTCAGCGCTAAACTGGGCAACCTTAAGATCCGTTCAACGAAGCATCTGCTTTGTGACGCAGTACCAAGCTGTTACAGATATTCACTCGCCGGCTTCGTAATAACGCTACACGAATTACACATTCACAGTGCTTGGAGTCTAGGCGAAAGGAAAAGTATGAAGTCTTCGACATTTCGCACCGCCCGGGAAGGCTATAGACTCCGCAATTAATTAATTTATTTTCAACGGATAACCGTGCGAAGCTCCGTGGCAATGGACGAGTCCGCGGGAATGAAAAGGGTATCGGCTTGCCCAGAGTCCGGCAGAAAGAGATCGTGTCCACTCGTGTCCTGGTTACGTTAACCTGGGCGCCAAGTTCTCGGAAAATTGATCCAGGTCTCAGGCACAGGCACAGTAACTATCCCTTTGTTTCTGCCAACATCAAAAGACACTGGAGTGGCGATCTAATCATTCCTCGGTGCACCGAAAGTGTATCGGTTACCCGGTAATAGCTGCTGGCTACCTTGACCTGCTAAGAACGAAATTCAATTTTTTCGTGGACATTTATCTACCATTTTGCAGAGAGACGAAGAAGCATGACTAGGTCGATAGATTCGGTCGAATTCACGACGCGATTCAGGCATTTTCGAATTCGTATACAACAAGGTTTCGCCTGGCGCATCAAACTTGAAGAGCCATTTCAATCTAGTTTCTTGTTGAGACCGAAGATCAGTGATTAAATTTCTAGCGAAGCCGATGACAATGGTATCCATTAAAGAGTCGAAACGAATCTGCCGAGCGAAAATGAATTCACCACTTAAAAGTATAAAGAAATTAATTTATTTTTAGCGACCGTAGAACGGAGCTGCCTGTCACGTTTCCTGGCGCATCTTTGGAGGCAGGCTGGTGGTGTGTATCCAGAATCGTAAACGAAAAAGGCAATCTAAACAAGTTGTTGTTGACTCTTTCACCGGCGCGCACTAATACCCGTGCACGCGGCGTTGGAGGCCCTCCGGTTCTGGCGTTCGCCTTCCTGTTCCATGCTCCAAACTTCCATGCCTTCTTCCACTAGGAGTGCAGTGCAGTGGTCGTCGGACGCGCGGGTTCAACGGCCCGAGTTGGCCAGCTAGGAATTTGGTGCAGGTGAGGCCCGGTGTGGCCCGCTGGGACCCGCGCTGACGATGAGACGCGTCCGGGCCAACGACCGCGCGACGCTTGCGGCCCGCGGCTCCCGGGAACCGCAACCGCGTCTCCCCACTGGACCCCGAATCCCGGCCAGCGAGCCCTTCGTCCTCCCGTTTTATCCTAGAGCTCCAGCCTTCGTGGCGTCCGGGTGCCCCGAGAGGCTGACCGCGGTCGCCGGAAACTTCGGCGACTCGCAGGGCTTCTCGCCGATATCGTTACCCCGCGGGTTTCTCCATTCCCAGGGCTCCGTGTCGCTCTCATGATAGATCGGTTCAATTTTACAGCCTTTGATTATAGGGGCTCTGCACATCTCGAGGGACGCGAACCGTTACGGAAGACGTCCAACTTCCACACGTGCGCCTTCGATCATCGCGATTTTCATATCGCATCTCGTTACTCTTCCTCTGCATCAAGGACAAAACGACGATATCTAGTTCGAAATGACTTTTCACTCACGGTAAGTGTCGCGGCCGACTCTTGTTGTTACGATTGGGTTTCAACTGTCACAAAAAATGTCCGTGACACTCGGTTCTCGAAATTTCTCAAACTTTGATAATATACTTTAATAACATGGGACATGGTTGTGGTTCGTACTCTTCTGACGAATCAATAAAAGCTCTAGGTAGGAATTCATTTGATTCGCTCTACATGAGATACCGTTTTCAACTTCCGCATAGACAATACTTCACCTCATCTAATTCCAATTCAACCAACTACCAGCTACACCGCGGGAGTGAGCCAACATTGGAAAAATTAACCCAAACTATTGCAGTGCTTCAAAGCCGCGCTAGTACGGACTTTTCAAGTGGTACATTTTTCAGGTAGAGGAATCGCAGAGTTTCTCATCGTCACTTTTCAGCGATGCATCGGTAAAGGGACTTTTTCAATCCTGCTCGAGGGTCGACGTCCGACGGCAAGAGACGTCGTTTCCTGGCCCCTCCATGTCGACGAGATCGAGAGCGCGGTTGGGCCTTACAAAGTCGGACCGGGAGTTTCGGACGGAACGCGTCAATGCGACGGATCGAGTGACTCGACGTTCCTCGTTCTCTTAGCTTCGCTCGGCCTAAGTTAATGCTAATAATTCGATGCCGCAGGTTTATTCCCGGGTGATGCCCGGCTCTACCTTCTGCCTTGACTGGTCCTGTACGGTACCGCCCTCCTCCCTGAATCCCTCCCTTTTCCCCGCCATCCCCCTTCCCCGAAACCATCATTTCCACCTCTTTTCTCTTGTATCATCCTGCCCTCCTCCCCCCCCCCCCCCCCGAGCCTCCTCGTTCCCCTCGCCTATTTGCTCCTGAGTGCATTCACCTTCTTTCATCTTCGTACGTAGGTATATAGGTATGTACGTACGCTATGTTCGTCGGGTTGGTCCGTTCACGTTTTCAGGCAAACACCTACAAGTAACATCGCTAGTATATTAAGGTACCAGAGGCCACGGTACCGGAGAACTCGGATCCAGCTATGCTTGCCCCAAGTGATTATCATGACTGTTTCCGACTTCGTCTTTACGATTTCAAGGCGCGCTGAAGCCCGATACAATATTGAATACCCGGTAATTAATGTTAAGGGGAACTTTCAAATCTTGAAAAAAAGAAGTCGTTCTTTCATTGCGATAAACAGACACTGAAAAGCACAGCGATAATGGGGTGTAATCCGGAGATACGGTTAACTGTCGTGGGTGATGTTAAAAGCATCGCTAGCATCAATTTCCTTCGTAAATACGTATCAGACAAGTCAAGGCCTAATATCGAAGTGGAAGTCGAATCGAAGCTTTTGCGTTACGAACAATTAAGTTAACCGCGCGTCGATGTTAACATAGTGGGTAAAAATGAAAATAGCAAACAGAAAAATGGCAAACTTTGTAAACATACCCATATTGGAAAGGATCTTCCCGATCGTTATACCGTGGAGCATGGAAAAGATATCATGCGTACAGCACATAATAAGTGCATACAGAGACGAGATTGGTGAAGTTATAAATACACACACGAGGCTTGCACAGACGTCTGTTTGTCCAGGTAGCAAAAATATTTGACTACCTGACATACGCATGCCAATAAATATACGACGAGCCGTGCATATGCCGTTTAATTTGTACCGATGAATATAAATATACAGAAATTATTGTTGACAAAGGTATATGTAAACGTAAATATTTTCACATCTTATCTCTGCTGTATAACATCATCGTCTACGTATCCATATTCTCTACCGACGTGTACAACACTCCCTTCCGACGATATTCTTTGCTTCCGTGCATAGGTATAACCTTTAGCAGGATCAAACGAAAGTTGCAGTTTGTACGATAACTCGCCCTTCGGGACCGGGAGAAGCGAACCGACCACGATGTCCTTCTTCTATTTAACTCCTCTCGCCGCGGCATGGTGGGCTCTGCTTTCATGTTCGACCACGAACTTGTACCGCACCATGCATCTCGACGTACAACGTACGCGTAAATAACACCGAAGACGTGCACCTATAACGCACGTATTGCGAAGAACCGACGAATCGCCTCATTCGGATTTCGATTCTAATTGGATCCGTCACTGATTCCTGTTAAGCACAGAGCTCGGGACTTTTGGGAAATTATTTCTTTTCAAAAATATCGATTTGCTGCAAAATTTTCCTGGAATAGAGTGAGAGTAATTTCTTTCTTCGTTGTCTTCGGCGGAGACAATGATGCTTCGAAGAATACGCGATAATCCGCGGTCGAGCGAGAAAACTGATAAAAAGTGCAACTTATTTATAAACTCACATATGGACACCAGCTCCATGTTTTTTCCTTAGTACTTTCTCTCTCTGTCTCTCTTACCCCCCGACTTGCGCTCCTCTCTGTCTTTCCGCTTTTTTATCGAGTCTTTTATCCTGCTATCAGTCGTGAACCGCGAATAAAAATACATAAAGGTGGGATGAGTTCCACATACGCGCCCACGCACGTATAAAATACACGTGCGTAGTAATACCCGGGTGTCGTCAAGCTCTCGACTTTCAAATACACGTATGCACGACATGATGAGACTGAGTGCGGTGAGTAGGAGCCACCAGGTTGCCACTATCACCTCGTGTTTCATATACTCTACCTGCGGTAACAGTTTTCTACACATATACGTGTATCTGGTTGTACACGCAAGGGTTTCAATCGTCCTTAATTATATCTAGACGGATCCGCATTTTTACCATCCTAAACATCGCTCGTTAATTTACGATCCGTCATAGATAATTCTCTTACTTTTTTCATATTTATCATACTCATATAATTGAAGTTTCAACGAGGAAGGCATACGACTGAAAAAAACGCAAGACAGTTGACATGGAAAATACTTAATAGCAATCTAGATTCTTTCACTGCTTTTGCTGTGTGACGTACATTCGCATGCTCTATTTAGTTTGAATTGTTCAACACTAGTCATCGTTTGAAAACGTCACCATTTATACTATAACGTGAAGTCAATCATACAAATATATAGGAAATTCAAACCGAAATATATATATTTTTCTTTTTATGATATATATATATATCGGTCTAGACCACTGATTCCGGCCACTCTACGTAGATCCCGGTAAGGAAGAAGGAAAACAAGTGGCTTCTCAATTTCCTCATGTTATTGATAACAACCACGCTGCAAGTGACGGTAAATTTGATAATAAAAAGAACAATAACGTTTAAGATAACGATAATGACGATGATGATTCACGTGCCATTGAACAGCCAACGCTCAATGATCGTAAATTATTCAGCATAGTGGGACTTTGGTTCATCTAATTGATAATTGGTTACCGGGTTCATTACCGTGAATTTTCATGATCTGCAGCCGCTTCAGCTCCACGGCGTGGGAGAGCGTAATGGTTGTACCTGGAGAGAACCTACGCCTGGAAGCTTATAGCTGAATCTATGCGATGCCGGACAGGTACACCTACGCAAAGCGTGGCATTATACCTGGATTCGTGTATAACCGCAAGCTCGTTGAAACGGTGAGGAAGCGAGTTATTTGTACGAGTGTGCAGGCGAAGATACGATACAGACGATAATAATGGGCGATACCGGTCCTGATAAAGAATGTGCGCACACCTTGACTCAGACGATAAACAGAGGAGCGGTGAGAGACGCATAGGTATCGGGAACCGCTCGTCGATTCATTTTCCTTTTCCTTCTCTTTCGCTTTTTTTTTCTCTTTCACAATCTGCACAATCCTTCGCCTACCCTTTCTTCCCGGCGTCGAACTTTGTCAATAAATGATAAGGTTCCGAACAGTTTTCCACGTAACTCGGGACGATTCCTTGAATATATTGTACTCGCAGCACTTCACTTTTCCCATGCGAACATTTTCAGAAACACTATGTAGTGAAAAATTTATGGAAGTGAATGTAATTGGTTACGAAGTCCGTAGTATGAAAATATCCATTAACAGCATACCCGATCCCTGAAATAGCGTTGGAGGCGGCACCTTTTCGTTTTTACTAGTTTTGCCGATCTCAGGAATGGATCGTTAATAATTCCCAAGCACATTTTTTAAAAACCAGTAAACATGTCACCGGCTGAAGTATAAAGTGTTGTTGAAAAATCCGCGTGCATTATCTAGATTGAATGGATCTCATTCCCATACCTGCGTACGTACGTTAAACATGCAGATTTGTGATGGGCACATACTCGAGTTTTAACATCATTGTAGCTAATTCACTCTCGAACTATATGAACACAGCACTTAAGTCCTCGCTCATTAAATATAATTCTTTTTATCGCACGTGGCGATATAATTTAAACACTCATTTATCTGAAAAAGACACGAGGATGGAACTCATTTGCAGTAAAGATTAGATATAGCAAGCAAGCAAGCAAGCAAGCAAGCCAGCCAGTGGTTGCTTCGTTGTACAAGTTACAAAGCTCTTCTATCTTTCATCCATGCTCATGTTACAGGCGTGTGTAGTACTCCACGTGTATTATTCCTGCCGTAACACGTCATTGCAGGATCTCGGTTTCTTCTGACAACTAATTTTATCGACAACTACCAGCAACAGACTATCGTCAAAACGAATCGGCTTAAGGATACATCTGTTAATGCTGGACGTAGTGGGCGCACGCATTTGACCTGTAGCCCAGCAGCTCTTGGCCGCAATCGCTTTCAGCGTGATTAACCAGTCATCAGCTCGTCACTCTCCTAAATTATTCCCCAGGGCTGATTCGGGGCACCGTTGCATTTACCAAATCGCATCGATGAGAAAATTTGCGCATCTGCTTCGCAGACTTGAGTGAGCATGCCATGGGTACAAGGTATACTAATGGTGGCTAAAATACAGGCATGCCAATGCCATGGGAGTTGCAAGTTTGCAAAATGTTTTGCAGAATACGCGAGTGCAACGATGGTTAACGATATGGAATGTGTAAGGAATTTCAGACACGTTCTCTGCATTCGATCCTCTTGTATAAATTTACAATTCAAACATTTCGGTTGCTTTTTCACATATATCGAACGGTTTGAAATTGAAATTTCTCGGCAACGCGAATAGCCTCATTAATTCAAACACGATGAGATCCGATCATTTTGCTAGCGTCGAACGTAAAAATCCGCCTCTCGTCATGCTTCACGAACGGCGGTCGAATCTATTTTTTCGAGATTGTTTGACATTGGTTATTTTTGCGCCGTCTCCTGACCTACGCCAACTCAAGATCGTGTGCCGGGACTCCAGGTTTCGCGAGAGCTACGCGTGAAAAAAAGAGCAAAAATAAACACCAACGCCGGGAGTCTAAACTTGGCAAGGCGGAGGCAAAGCGAGGTTGAAAGATCGTCTCGTTTTATTTACCTTCAATGTTTCTTTTCTCCTCTCTCTCTCTCGCTCTCTCTCTCCCTCTCATAACTTTTTCGCTGGTTTTATTTTCCTTTTTCTCCTCTTTTCCGCCTCCCCTTTCCACTCTTTGCTATTTCTTTGCCACATCCAAAGCTCGTCCGCTGTAGTCGCCCTCACTTTGACCTACCGTATCCCCTTGCATGATTAGGTAAATATCTAGTTATAGCTCAACGTCGCGTTACAACGTTTTATTCGCGGTGGCCATTTTTTTCTACGCGGTATTAGGATCAACTGTTTCAGATTTCTAGTCGTAACAAGCTGTTTCTCGCGATCCTGTTTTTGAAATAGTAGGAAGGCTGCGATATGATAATATTATATTGAAATTTGAATTCAATTGTTATATTAGAATTATATTCATTGTTATAAAAATCTTAGATCATCAAGTTATGTCGTGACGATGATAAGCATCTCAAGTTTGCCTTAAAGTCGTGACTCTTCGGTTAAAGATAAACTTACACACACACACACACGCATCCGACTGTTTCAACGTCTATTTTTACGTGTTTTACATTTGTTTAAGCTATAATGGCCGTAACATCGTGTGGTAACGAGTTCCCAATTTATACGTGTCGTTACTTTTCGTTTTTCTAATATATTTACTTATTGTCAGTCTATCTTTGACAGCGAGAAATTATCACCACATATCGACATCCCACGACACTAAAAAAGTCTTGCGCAAGCGTACCGAACGTTCTTATAGGTATAGTTCTTTGCTCGCTATACCCGGGCGATTGAGTTTCTTGAAATCTTACCAAGTTTGCGTACCACGTTTCAGTTTATAGTCAAATCTACGATGATCCGACAACATGTATCGTTACGCTGAAAAATTTGATCGTTTGAAAAATTATTCTTCGTTCAATCGATCGTTAAAACGATTCGTTCGAAAAGTTTATTTCACTATCAAATCCGGCCGACTACGTGATCCACGGCGTTCATTTTACCACGATTAGGTACTTCATTTTATTATCGACCATTAAAATTGCAGGTGAAAAACTTGAGTGAATTTTTTTATTACCATCAACAGTTTAAAATAACTAATTCAATTAATTTCTCAGTCAGACTTGCGAAACTTCATTGCCCATAAAAGAGACTGCACGCAGAAACGATCCAACCTACAATTTTGCCTATGCAATAACTCGCAGAATTATTCAATCGTCAGACGAAATCTCGTTCACGCTTTATAAATTAAAGAAATTCAAAATCGTTTTTGTCGAATCGTACATGTACCGCCGTGATTTGAGTTTACATGTTGCAACGGCACTATCAAAAAGTACGATTAATATGCCTTGTTGTGAATCTGGCGCATGTTGAACGCCGAATTGCAGCGCGCCAAATTGCGCGTTGTTTCGCAAATGCGCGCAGCTAACCGAACTCTCCGAGTATGAAGTAGAAAGGTAAACGATGCCTGCAGCAAGCATATTACATCTTATCCCGGTGAATCTTTAACCGTTTCTCAGGCTTAAATCGCAAGCGCACGCACGAGCACGTGTCGCGGTAATAGCCAGGAGCGTAAGGACGAATGTAAATTGCGGGCGTTGCCCGCGTCGACGCCGTCATAGCTGCGTTGCGTTGGGTTGCGTTAGGTTTTTGTCGTCGTTTGTAGCGGCACGGCAGCGTCAGAGTAGTGCGTAGGTCAGTGACGCGAATGTCTGCAGAATAACGGGAGGCAAGGGGATCGACTCGCGGCACTCGTGCCGAAGAGGAGGAGGAGAAGGAGGAGAAGGAAGAGGAGGGGCTGTGGGGGGAGGGGGGGAGGTATCGCGAATTGCCCGAGTGCCCGAGTGCCCGAGAGTGCTTGTTTGGCTTAAGCCTGGCGTCCCGTTCGCCGCGAAGCGACCAGCGTCCCGCTCAAGGTCAAGGCTTCGCGAAACAGCTGCGTAGCCATCAACCGCCCGAGTTACTATTATATTTCACTCTCGCTCGCTCGTTAATTGCTTCGCAATTTTGCCGCATCCTCAGCCTCCGGCTCGGCTTGAAATAATAGACGAGAAGGGAATTGAGAAGGCAAAAGTGGAGAAAAAGAAAAGAAATCCCGCTTTCCTGGAATGGGAACGGAAGAGTCTTTATTGGTATTCTTTGGTACTTCCGCAGGGAATAATAGTTCTGTACAAGAAAGATGGCAATGAAGAGAGAAAAATATAGGCGAAACGATTTCTTATCGCGAATTCGTCGGGATGTAAGCCGCAGTAAAATCTGAGTGGCTCAGGGCGCGGGTGGTTGTTGAATGGTCGAATGATCGATTTCTGATAAGAAGTCGGCTGCGGTGTTTTCATTTGACACGACGGCGTGATGATTCATGTAATCTATGCCCAGACAGATGATCGAATTGACCGAATCCGGCATGGAGAGAAGAAAAAAAGGAAATTTTCTAGACAATCTGCTCTTCTATTCTCTCGATGGGCCGTAAGCGTTAAAATTAAAGAAATCGATTGGCAGACAATTTTACACTGGGCAGTTTTTGATTAATCGAGTACAAACGTACATACGTACCACCTAGATGTATAAATATACAGCGTTGATATAGTTGTGGAATAATATCATTATAGAGCGGAGGAGAATTTTTTGCCATGCGTGCGCTACGTTACAACGCTATGCGGGGTCCGAGGTAAGGATTTTATTATCTTTCCCCAATTTCGACTCCCCCGGCTTGGAGAAACGCAACTTTCAAAAGTTTCACTATTTGGCAACTCGCGGGTGAGTTAGCGACCGTGACGCCGACAAGTGTAACTCCCTGCAATAAACTTCATGCCTATGCTGAATATGCCTATCTCGGGGCTCGTCCGAGGTCGACGTGTGATCGAACCGCATCCTCCGCCGGGGCTCTGACGACAAAATTTTTTCACATTCCTCAAGAACAAGTCCGTTAAATCGCTGGTAGACCAACTGAGCACTCTCAACTTGAGTTCATGGGACGACCTGGATCACTAGTTGAAAAAGAATAATATTTGATTTGTTATAAACATCTCGAATGCAACTTAATAGTACTTTGTGCAATGAGTAAGGAAAACCAGGGAATGACGCAATATTTGCACACAATATTTTCTTTATCATAAATGCGTCGAAAACGAGTTTTGATACCCATACGATGTGTCTGAAATGACCTGCAGCGTCAACTGTGTATCAGACCTAGCCTCACTCGGTTCGCTTCGAGTGCGCATGTGTAGCGGTATATAGTGCTTTTGAGTGCGCGTGCGCAGTAGCGCATTGCACTCTACACGACAAAGTGCGCATGCGTAGCGGTGCACGGTGCTTTGTATGATACAGATTTTGAAACAGCGCTGCAAACGACCATATTAGGCACGTGTTACATGCATCCAAGATCGAGTTAAAAGTTTTTTTTAAATCCCTATCGTTTCGATACCGAGCTAAATGTGGTTTGACGTTTACAACTTATTTTCGGAAATTTCATGATAAGAACCGTGATATGCGTTGAAACAATAATTATTTGCAATTCTTATCTTCGACAGTTCAATGATGGGAGACGTAAGACGAACGCCCCTTATACACCGTGACGTCATGTGGACGTCTATAAGACTGTGACTCGATAAGGCGAGGCGAACTTGAATATTTTGGCTCTTTGCCAATATGCACTCAGGCAGACAATCTTAGATTGATTCTACTATCGATTAAAACCTTGGCAAGCTCGTTGGAGAAATTTACAATTCGAGTGGTAATTGAAACAGCAGTTGCAGATTTTATTCTGTTCAAAATTTTCCACTGTCAACCCCCTCACACTTATTTCTCACGGTTACACGAGTTTCAGGTGATAGGAAACGGCATAATAGGATTAGGGGAATATGCGCTGATGATAACTGATAGTAAAGGCTGCTTAATTGTCTTACGAAGAGAAGGCCCGGGTCTGCTAGTTGGCGGGCAAAGTAAGTTGGCAGACCGACAACATCATGCGATCCAATCACCGCACAAGAAGGTGACATACCAGGCCATATCCATGGCAGATTTACAGTTAGTTGAAAAGTGAAAATTTTTCCCTCCTTACATTTGACGGCATTTTATTGTGCTACAGAATTAAGGTGGGTGGTAGGTTACACGCCGCAATTGGTAAAATGTAAATCCAGAAGTATCTCATAGAAACTAAAGAGTAGCTCACTTGCAGCTTCTTCAAATACACTCCAAATCAATCAAATATAAGGATTTGGATGTTCAATTGGCTACAATTTGAAGCTGGCTGCCAAACTTTGGTCTATGGATATTTAAACACTCGAATTTATGAAACTATGAAGCAGCATGGCACAACTGAAAATCTACGTATTCAGCCATTTGCGTGCCCGCTAGATTAATCAAACACGAGGCCTTCCAGCTTCCTAGATATTTTCCATCCAAGAAAGGTCGAACGTTACTGTAGGGCTGTGTTCGACCTGCTCAAAAGCGGGTAGATCTTAACACTGACAAGAAGGTCTGTTGGACATCCATTCATTTAGGGAGACACTTTGTTACACTTATGCAGTCTTACTTAGCTGTGGGTCTTCTACCGCGAGGTTTCAGGAGTAAGTTTTCCTAAATTTAAAGCAATTCAGTTTATATTTTCGGGCGGTATCGATTCATCGAGAAACCGTAATATACCAGCACTCTGGTATCCGCATAACCTTTAAAGTGCATCACGGGTGTTTGACACCCGCAGAAATGTTTAAGGTCCCAAAAACATTACTTAATTTGAAAAAAGTGGGTATATGTCGCCATGTACCTGCAATTGAGATCACTAACTGTAAGTAAAGTAGGTTAGTATATTTTGGTAAGCGTCAGTATACGAACAGATGCTGCGCAAAGTAGACGTTCTAAAATCCGCGGGTGTCCGACACCCACTGTGCACGTAGTGGGTGAAAAAGTGTTTTTGGAGCAAATTTTTTCTCTGTTTTAGTATACGTAATTAACAATAATTTAACGTAAGTACACTATCGAAAGTGAAAAAAAATTTTTATTTTCATTATTTAACACATTTTTGCTTTGTAGATGGCTTATAGCCTACGACCACGCTTGTTGCGTGAAACGTTATTAGAAACTTTTTTATGTGATCCTTCAATATTTTGTATTATTTCATTATTTCGATCCTTTTTTTATTAAATAAAAACATGAAAATAGCTAAGAATTGATGTGTTATTTTACCCGAAAAATTGGCACTTCAAATGTGCAAATAAATATCTTTTTTGAAAACATCCGTATTATAGTATTTTTTTTCTAAAAGTATAGTATTTGAAGAGTACCATCCTAAATTTTTAGCTAAAAATATTTAAAATTACGCGAGATACAATTTTTTAAGTAAAAAAATCCATTTTTTCCATTTTTTTTCTTTCAGCAATTTTTTTTGTGTTATTAAAATAAATAAATAATTAAAATACCTACTATACAATAAAATATATATGTTAAACTATATCGGATTAAATTTTTGTAACAAAATATTCGATAGCGGCTGAGTAATTAACGTTCAAAGTCTCGCGGGTGTCGGACACCCACGATGCACTTAATGATCCGCGAAACAACGATGCACTTTAAAGGATAAATGTTAAAATCTGACAAGTTTGCATATTGGAGGAAATCGCCCCACATTGTTGAACGAATGTTGAAATATCTGTAGATTTTGTAGAGTTGAAAACCTGAGATTTTTTTGAACCCGCCCTGCCACGACGTCGAGAGTCGATGTTGTTTCCGAGCCGGCTGCAGCAACTGCATCATCCCGAGGCTGAGGTGAGTGAGCAGAAGATATGCAGATGATCATTGACCTATACGTGTCGTGCACATGCGTGTGGGTACAGCATACAGATCCCGAGGACGAGAGAGTGTACAGATTACGCTACGTATCCATATTCTTCCACCTCGCCGGTGTATCACGGTGGACCAGGCGGACCGCTACGTATGTCGCAACATGTCGACTTAACGTACGGTTATTTTTTTATGAGCGTAGGTATATTACGGTGTAGCCCGGCATGGGCTTACCAGTTCGCTCATGCGTGGGAGGCTGAGCCGGGTCATCTTCAACCTCCAGGATCTGGCAGGATCAATGTGTCCCCGAGAAGGTAAAAATTCACCAGCTCAATCCGCATGGTTTACTTTTTTTTTCTTTGATTATTATCATTTTCCTCATAAGTGTCAGAAAAACCTCAGAGGATTATATTATTGTAAACGAATCTGTAAATGTAGATCTATTATAATACCATTTATAAGTATGTATGTACACGATCATCGATGATTCGCGGTAAAAGCCTATAATTAAGCGTCAATGAAATTTTGTCAATAGAGAGTGTGAAGAAGTTTATTTTTGCAACATGATGACTAAGAACTAGCGGTTTTTTATTCGGAAATAAAATATATTCTTGTAATGTATGAAACTCTCGAATTGTGAATTTCTTGACTCCTAAAGGGTCTAAAATATAGGGCTTCCAGGCAGAGTCGTCCGTTTCTTGTGACGCACCTGAATCAACCTGCAGGGCAGTGACTCTAATATAGTGTATCAGGTACATTTTGATGACTCGAAGAATTTTTGTTATCCATACTTCAATCGAAAAAATCAAGTGTGGACTGTGGTTGCAACGCGGTGGAGCGCTGTTCAAGTCCGGAGTGCAGCGGAGGACTAGAAGCTACCTGCGATATCTGTCCGGCAAGGTTATTTTGCGGCGGTGAAGCTAGAGAGAGAGGGTAAAAGTAAACAAGTAGCCATGCAACGAGATTCTTCTACGAAGCGTCTTGCTGTAAAAATATCTCGAACCGCTAGCCGCTAGATGACCAATACCTATCTATACGGGCCCTCGGCCAAACAGCCTCGAAGACTCGGGCAAGATGGAGATCCAAGGCCTTCCTCTTGGGCAGAGCCCATGTTAAACACACTGTGCACACATGGATACGCACAGTGAATATACACCGATGTCTAAGTTCCACCTTACATACCTATTGAATATAATATACAGTGAAACTATTCAGGCACATTTAGGATCGTGTGCTGGTATTGTACTCGAGATACTTTGGCACGTATTTAATACCCGGATAAAACCTGCTAAAATGAAGGGACGTTATTGAAAATATTATTTCTTAGGATAACTGCAGAATAGAGTATTAGCAAACCGGAATGAAGCGGTCAGCGGGATGCTTCACCTTATCCAATAAAGCCAAGCGTCTTTAGTTCCGTCCTACGGTTATACGTCTTTGCCAAACTGCATCACTGAATTCCTCGCTTTTATGTCTAACTATCAAAAAGTGAATATGGGCACAAGTACTGTAGATCTGCACATAGCAGTTCGTCCGGTTCGTCACGGCGGACACGGCATGAGAGGGGAAGCTAGAGCACAGCAATGTACTGAATACAGTCTCAAATGTCGGTGCTATACACATGAAGGGACATAGCTGGCTATGCATCTGTTCGTAATCGTATAATACCCAGAGATAGCGCAGCTAGCTAGTTCCTCACAGTATATTCGCATCTAGCTACATTCATAGATCAGGGAGAATGCGCCTCCGTTAGTTCGACAAGCGGCCGGCCTTGATGCTTGGCGCTGCAGTCGCCGGTCCTATTTGTTAGCGTTGCTTAGCATTGGTTAGCGTTTGTTACCTACCGGTGCAGGTCGTAATACCCATGTACTAACGTTCCCAGATCTACACACGTTCGATGCCGCGTGCGTGTGTATGCATGCCTTACATGCCGGTATGTATGCGTGCATGTTGCGGGCTAGACGCTCGCTACTTTCACTTGTAAGAATAAGTGCCTTTACGTCTTAACTCGAATTTACCCGGGCTTATCCGAGCCCGCACGAACTATGGCGAGCCAAACCGAGCCGGGCCGAACCGAGCGCAGATCGGTTCTCAACTTTCAAATTTGCCCGCTTCGCGGGGCTGCGACTTGCGCGTAGCTGGACGAGGCGCATTGTAAATATACGAGTAGTAAAATCATTTTATTCGATAATATTACACAATTGCATTACCGCTGTCACTCGTGAGAATCTTGCGATAACTGAGCATACACAGATTCGTTTCGCGACTACACCGAATCGCTAGCTTCCCTACGACTAGCTAGATGTATACATGGATACACGTAGCCCGGCTTACGTCACTTGAATCTGTTGCTAGGACGATTTTTTACGCTGCGTGTATAGGTTCATGAATTTTTTTTATACATACCTGAATTTTTCTATTTACTTTTGACAGAATGTTCTCCATCACTTCCGGTTTCATTTCATTGGATATGCTGTTATGACCTTTCATCGCACTTCTTAGAGTAATTGTCATATTTCTACAGCAATTATACGATAATTTGCAGTCCAGCGTTATCCATTTATTACGATTAATATACTCTCGCAACAACAGGGCGTTTATAAATAAGAAATCATGCAGCTCACAATGGGTTTGCAGCTTCAAAATGAAAATTAGGCCGGATTGTCCGTTCACGTTCCATCACGAAAAATTTTTTGGCGTAATTTTTTTTTTGCACGAATCAAATTCAGAAAAAATTTTTAATCGGAGCACCTAATTTATGTGTCCAACTAGTAGCGCGGTTTTGAATGCTGTTTCGAATGACCACTCCGCGTCCCATGTGAAAATACAATGAATGGCTCTCAGACGTTCGCAACTCGCAAACTTATTGCCGGTCTAAAGTCTACGATAAAAGCGCAATCCTATCTTGTCTGATCGTGAGTGTTTGTCGACTATTCGACCAGTCAAAGGTTCAACGCGGTTGTATTTATCCTACCTGCCCACTGACTCCGGCTTCAACTTCACGTAATCTGCGTATCTACAACATAACTGCATAACTGTAACGTGTGACTTGAAAAACAGGTGCCCCGTACACTCTTGCGATAAGTTGAATCTACCCAAAAGTACTAAGAACTGCACGAAAAATTGATTTTACCTATTACGAGCAACGGATCAGCGGCATGGGTAATGTTCGGAGAGACTTAACCAAAAGATCGCCAAAGTTTTTTTTGCGACCAGTTAAATTTCGATTTTCAAACGTGAATATTCATGTACTTAGACACGCTCGCTTATACTTTTAACAGCGAATGCCCAAACGGACGTTGAAGATGTCTTTTCGAGGTCGAGAAACGGGTCATAAGACACCCCTTAAAAGTTTGTTAGACGGCGCACGTTCAGTTTTCTGCCGTATTGGCATTTATACTATGGATTTCCACCCATATATACAGAATAGTTAATTAACGGACAAAGTTTAGAAAAATAATCATAGTTTATACGCTCTCTGCAATCGTATTTTCTCGGTAGCCACACTGAATTTAAATTTCTGCACATTGTTCTGAACCACAATTCCACTGTTTCTTATTCAACGCTCGTTAACTTACGTACAAAAGCTTTCTCATTGGTTTGATTTCGTTAAGACTAAATGACTTCATTAAACGAAAGTATTCAGTCTTTGCAAAAATGTGAGATATTTGTTTAACTTGAGGTTAACCAAACACACAAATCCTCTAGTTATTTTTATATTAAGATAATGCCTTGCGGAACCTGGCTAAACTGATAGTTTAAAACGGATCAATGGAATGGAAATAAGAAATGAGCTGTATACAAAATTAACGAGGATATCCCAACTCTCTACAGCTCTAACTAAGTTCTACTCCGCTGATTTATCTTCGGTATTTTTTAGCGGTCCTAATACAAGACGACAACCACGGTATAAGAAGTAACGTACTTCCGGTATCTCAATACTCGAGAAATTGACGGATACCGGGAAAATCAACAGTGGGAGAAGGTATAAGAACAAAAAACAAAAATGACGAGTCAAAGATTAGGAATGTTACATCCCCCCCGCCGGTTACAAACGTGTCCCCTAAAGCAAGACCAACTCCAGCGCTGCGCCAACCGCATCGTTGGCGCCCAGTTGAGCACCACTCTCTCATTTCTAGGTTACACGCGCAGCTCCGAGTTTCACTTTTTCAGCTCGTCGCCCGCCACACGCTGCTGATTCTGCTTCTAACGACGCGGGGCCTCGACCGGCGGCCCTCCACGGCCCTCCACGGCCCTCCGCGGTGCCCTCAGCTCGAGCGCAAGCTTCGACTGAAAACCAACTCGGTCCTTCCTACTCCACGTTACGCTCTTTATGGGTTTAAATCCTACATTTGTTTAGCCACAGCTGTGGAACTGGTTCGAACGATGTTTGGACCCCACGCGCGATTACAACAAACAACTTTTAGGTTTCAACCGTGTTCCGGTATTGCAATAGGTTTACGCCGGAAATGTAATATGTTCTTTTCGCGTTTTCATTCAAATTTATTCAGGGATAACTTTCTGACGTTTTACAATTTCGAATTAATCATACATTCTAAATGGTCGACAAAAATCCAAAATATTTACCAAATTGCTGCAGTTTACCCATGAATTATTCACCTCTACTTTCTACCCTTTCGGAACAAATTAGAAGCACGTGTCAATTCCGCTGAGGATTGATTTGATTCATTTACCTGACACAAAGAAAGTGAGGATTAAAACCTGTGGAAGTTTATACGCGATATTTTGTTACCATGTTCAAGCATACAGTACTATTGCGTTTCTCCTATACACAATTTTGTTGATAATAATCCTATACATAATTTTGTAAATAATCATGACTTACAAGTATATTTAAAGTTCACAAAAAATTATGGGAAGAAACCGAAAATAGAGACGAGATCAAAAAATTATAATTGAATTGCAAATATCTGTGCGTCTGATACCTGCAATCACGAGTAGAGCAGATCATCAGTGTGAACAACACTTATGAGAAAATTCGAAAATTCGCAACTACCTAAATAAATCTTGGGTATATTTTTTCCAAAGTCTTGAACATACTGTATTCAAGCATTGTCCGAGAAAATCGAAAGTATCAAGACTCTCATTTGCGTTTCATCCACCATTTCAGTATTGTACTCACCACAATTTCACGATCAGCAAATTTTTTGTACTGTAAAATAAACATGTCAAACACTTACCTATGCGGTAATACTTCTAGACGTTGTCGGAGAGATTTTTACCGCAAATATCGCAGAAACAAGCAAAAGAAATATAAGAATTTCATCGTTCCAATATCGCTGATTCATACCTCTACGCATATTCGTAATCACGAATGGTCCGTATGCCACAAAGGCCGGATTGAGACTTTCTATCGGCTTTAGAACGGAATCACTGTTCGGTAGTTCCACCTCTAACATCATTTGCGAACAATTTTTTTGTTGTTTGGGTAATTTTTTTTCACTAACGAGCATCTGCCATCTCACAGTTACAGTTATTGCGTTAGTGTAACAGTTTTCTTCCTTTAATTTACCCTCGTCTGCAGAAAATATCTAAAACATTAAAATACTAGAGCATTTTTTGATAACTTAAATTTTTTGCGGAACAAATTTTCCAACTTCTTAAAGCATTACAGGTTGTACACTTTCTTAGTTTTGGCCAATTCGTTTCGATCAGTTTCTTTTCGTGAAATTTCTGCTTTCCTAGTTTTATATGTTTTTTCCTACACTACAGAAAATTTTGACCTTAATATATTCAGATACAAATGAATCTTACGTTACGAATTCACTTAATTGCCTTCATAGGCGATAAAAGAACACGATTTGGGCACCGTATATCACAGTCTATTGGCCGCATTGTATAATAACAGCTGACGTTGTGAATTGTCGAGTTTTCAGCGCATGAGAGGTTGCGCCATGCACGATCCGTCACACTTTTGCTTTTGTGCAGAGTGGTTTTTCTCTCTTCTCTTTCTTTCGTCCTTTTATATTTGTCAGACTGCTTTTTTATCGTTTTGTCCCCCTTTTTTTTGCAACGCTCAATGACGTCGTATGCAGCGTCGTTTCGCGTCACTTTACAGCCGCGACATTGCTTCGCGTCATCGGGAGGGAATTGGCTAATTATACGCACAGATATCTACCGATACTTATGCGTACATTTGGCTGAACTGTAAGCATATAGAGTGATTAAGTCGGATTTGATGATACGATAATGCGAAAGTAACGAATTAAGGGTGTTCGATTAAGATTTAAAAGTAACTGATTCATCGACTTTTTGAATTTAATATCTCATACGGGTGATACGAGCTAATCACATTTCACGAAAATGCTCTCTAGAATTCAGGTTGACGTTATACGGAGATGAATTGTGTTCGTAAATCGTATAATAATTCATTATACCGATAAGAGCGTTTACTACATTTCTTTTGTTATTGTTTGCGCGACATTTTTTCAGTCGAATAATACTCTAATGCAATGATAATTCGTTGACAAGTGAAAAATGCTCGTCTATTCAGATAATCTCGACGAATAGGAACACTTCTGTAATTCTACTAATTCTAATAATACTAATTTAATAATTTTACTGCTTTGCCTTCTTTCCTCCCGTCTCATCAATAAAATTACCGCTAACAGTAAGCCGAAAGCGCGGCGATGCTATTGATGATCGGCGAAGGTAGACCGCGATAAAGTAGGTAAATATAAGGCGTGACAGCGCCAGGGGGAGAATGCAAAACGTTGACACGTAGGAATAAGAGTGGCTGGGCCGGGTGAAACTTGCTCGCTGCGGCAGCGCCGGCGTATACCTTTACATGTATGTACGCGTGGCCAGAATAAACTTTGGATGAGTTTCGATGAGGGACTTTCGTTTTTTAACCTTCGCTAAGGTCGGTCGCGGTCGCTTGCCGCGCTGACCGAACCAGCCGGGGCCACGTCTGCGTCGCTGCGTTTGAGATTTGCTGAGCTGCGCTGAGCTGAGCTGCACGCGTTACTATTTGGACTAGCGTGCGCGTAGAGGTAAGCAAGTACCTACCTACCTACCTACCTACCTACCTACCTACCTATCTACCTACCTACCTACCGCGATCACGCGGCCCAGCCGCAGTCTTTCTAGAGAACGGGGACGCAAATAAAATAGCGTCGTGTATACACGGCTAGCCATGTATATGCACATGTAGGCAGGTAGGTAGGTACGAGAAAACGAAAGTGAAACTTTGCCACCGAAGAACGGACGTAACGAATAATATTAGCGACGCGTTGACACACTTGTACGCTTACCGAACCGAGTCGCGGCGCGTCCCGTGCCTCTGGAGAAACACAACTATCGTCCCAAACATGTCGGAAAATGATTTTTTACGCCAAAGAAAGAATGGGACCCGTCATTTTCATGTTTCGTATTTTATTTACCGTTTTTTTTCTCGCCGCTCCTCCAACGCGTATTGACAGTATGCTTGACCGTCGTATGGGTTGATCGTATAATAAGTACCTACCGAAGGGTCTGTCTCTCACAAGTATCAAAGATTTACTTATCAAAGATTTAGCCCAGTTGACGTTTCGTGGAAGGTGAATATAAATCGAAGGAAAATGGGGTGACAGAAATGTCGGAAACTCGTTACGAGCAAAATTAGTTGCAAGATGATCCGATTCCGATGAAACTAGTATAACGAGCTTGCCGTTGCTGACGCTGCGGGACATTCGGATAATAGAACGGTTGGATGCATGAATCGACTTGTTTTGTTGATCGATACTTTGCTTATTCATAATACAGAGAAGAGAAACAGGAGATTGAGGTATAAGGTAGGCATGTCGAATACGTAAGAGAGCGCGGCGGACACTTTCGCTGCAGGCGGAGTCTTTAAAGCTGGTTGTTGAGTCGAGTCGGGTCCGAAGCTAAGTGTGTCACCGGGCTACTAAGTGCAAATAAAATGCGATCGTCGAATGTTTTCAGCCAGAGTAGATATTGCGTAACGTGGGAAGTTTAGGTAAGTGTGTCAGCGTGGTCAGTATAATACGACGACGTCCCCAACTGCGTCTCCCTCTAGCTCAATGCCGACTCAATGCCGAGCTGTTATACATACGTGTCTATGCAAGCCTCACACCTATACCTGCGGCATGCCGACGGATGTGTTGATTTATAAATAACCAGTACTAATCCAACTTTCTTTGGACTCTTCGTCCCTGCCCGAAATCTCTGAGCACCCACCGCTCCAAGGATGGAAGATTAAACCGCATTCCAGACACCGAAATCAAAACATCTGAACGATTCACCACAGGAGCGAATTTTCTTTTCCGGACAAGTATGGTATCTGTATTGGGATCGAGACACGTGAGTTGTACATGCTAATGTGTTAATATTCGCAAACCTTCGTTACAGATTTCTCGAATAACAGAAAAACATGTTAATGCAGATTTCTGGAAGAATTTGACCGAATAATTTTCATCCACCTGTGTTGACGATTTTTAACGAAACGCGAGATTAACATTCTGTACGAAATATGCAGATATTAAATATCCGAACCAATCCTAACTAGAATACTAACTGTGTATAACAAGTGCAAACTCAGGAAAAAATGTGTACCCGACGAAGTTCGTTTCGTTTCGTTTCGAGACAATCGTGAAAATCATTCTCCTTCTAAAAAGGAATCAGCTTGCACCCCGTAAAAAAAAAAGATTTTTAATTTAAAAAAAAAACAAACAAAATGCTACTCCAAACCGTGTCCTAGGAAATGATTCAGCTAGTTGTATAATATTACCTGTGGGATAAATCTGGTTTTGGCGCATAGTATCCAAAGTTCCGAATTAAATATTTTTCTGTTTCTTATATTTTTTCACGAAACCATTCCAGTGCAAAATCCGTTCTACAACCATTACAGGATATTTCCTGCAATGTGCGTAACAATTTGATCCTGCCATGTGCATTAATTGACCCAAACAAGCTGGACTTCCGATTCCTGGTCTAAGCAGTCTGGCGGAATGTTGTTGCCACATATCTGCGAAACAGAGAGAGGATCGTAACACAGCAGAAGCAGCAATGCAAGCTTCCGAGTTCAGGAGGTCGAGAAACAATAACAAGATGAGTTTAAACACACGGGGAATCCGTTCGCCGAGTGCGAGACAGAAACGCGCATGCTTCGGACAGAGTAAAGAGTTGTTACAAGCGGTCGGTTATGCCAGCCCTGCTGTTCTCTCTTTCTCTTTTCCTCGATGCGTGTCAGTAGGACTCGACTCGACTCGAGTCGCGAAACGTAACGCGCTTGCGTTACGTCAGCCGCGCAAGATTCACTTTCGTTCTCTTCGGCGGGATCTGGCGTCTCTTCCCCCACCACGTGACGCCGGCGACGGCCAAGCGTCCTCGTGACTTCCGTTCGCCGATACGACGCGCCCCCTCCCCCCTTTTTCGCCGCGAAGGATTTGCCAGAGGAGTCTGCAGGCTGCAGCGCAGGATAGCTCGCACCTCCGCGTGCCCCTTCTCTGTCGCTGACTTTCTGCACCGTAAAGGCGTTCTTGCCTCTTCAGAACAGGAACATAGGATGTAGGACATGGGCTGGAAGCGAATCTCGGAGCCGGCCCGTAAGGAGGACTATGGTACCGTACTACAATTCAACAGCAAAATGGTGCTTTGAAGCAGTGTTTCAACTGCGTGACTGTATAAATAGTATGCAGCCACCATCACTGTCATCAGCTATCTTCGGATCATGATCCAAAGAACGGTAACATGTACCGAGAATTCACTGATCTTCGTTAAGATTCCTTGAATTTATAATTTTAGTGGTTGTGATAGGTTAAGATTGCACAATGATACCGGTTTTATGGTCTTGTTTCCGATGTTCTGACTAGATCGTGGCATCAAGTCCACGTAATGCGCCGGGTGATTTTGACTTGGGCGATAAATGTGAACGAAAGAGACGATGCAGAAGCCGAGGAAGTACTTACCTACCTATTACATACGTAAAAACAAAAAGAGAATAGACGACAAGCGGCACAAACAGTTTTCTGACGTTAGTTTTCCCACACCTTTAGGTTTCGTAACATTGAGACTTTCGTTTTTAGAATTGCCTTGCCGGGCGTGATTCGGCCCGGTTTCGCCGTTCCGTCCCTCCGTTGTGGATCTTATCTGCATGCAAACGTGCCGTGAATCACCGGATGCAGACAAAGAATTTTCACCCTCGAATCCATCAGCGGTAAATTTTAACCTTTTCAGTTACACGTCTTACAAGTCAATATTTTGTTACTCGCGGGTTTTTGAGGTCACTGATCCGGAATCTGAAGTCAAAGTTTGATAATTTCCAAATACAAGATGACGGATGTAAAAGCGAGAACACCATCAAAATTCTATGATTCTGGCCGAAACTTGTTACTCGGGAGTTTTTCGGGTTATACGAACTAACAAAGATCATTTGAAGTTGTAAATAAATTGCGATAAGGCTAGGACTTGGAAATTTTTGAGGTGAGACGCTGAGCATCGGGCTGCAACTGAAGGGATTCAGGCTCTATACCGTTACACGTGGACTCGAGATTCACTTTTTTACATGTTGAATAGATGAACGAAGCATTGCTGCATCGACTCGCACCACTGCTAGGGTATTATACGTACCATATGAAGAATAAGGAGCCCTGCAAAGCTGCAAGGCTTGCTCGCTCCTTGCGCGTCGCCTGCACAAGCAATTGCGGCGACTGTCTGCCTGCCTGCTGGCTTGCCTGGTTGAGCTCACGATCCGTGACGCTCCGTGACTCAGGATCTAGGCCAATTGTATAACGCCGCTAACGTTTCACTAAAACCATTAAATAATAGACCGCTCATTGCGTTTTCTTTTCTTCATCACCCCCCCCCCCCCCCCCCCTCCGCCCCGTCCCTTCCTCTCGTTCCCCCCATATCGCTTAATCTCGCTGCATTTGTGTTGGGCCTACTTTAATCCTATCGTATACATATTTCAGACGGTAAAAAGGTAGATCCTTGTCCGCTTTTCGGTCCATAATTAGATTTACACATAGGTGTGCATGCGAAAGTACGCAGAAATATTCTATTATCTGCAATGTGGTTGAAACCGCAGGGTGTTTGTGGATGCGGTTCGTCCGCTATAATCGTTACTGCTGAACAGGGCGAGAGATTTAGATGACAAATCCAAGTATAACTATTGATCGACACTATTAGTATAGACACGGCTGCTCAGAATTCTATGGATCGAAGGGGTGAGTGGCCGTAATTACCCCGTATTATATTCTTTGTAACAGGACAGCAAGGTTCTTTTTCTAAAAATTGAATATTCCAACATTTGAAACCGAACCTGCGATTAATTCGAACCTTTCGAGCAACCAGGTAACTTTTTTAAAAAATGGTAAACTTTGTGTGCAGATATTATTAAATTCTGATGACGAGTAAACCGAATGCGCGGTATAGACAAAATTTGCCGTTAGCATATATCTACTGTCATGTTTTTACTCGAGTGAATTTATACTCTATTCGTTTGTCAGTTGTTGATTAGTTATATTTCACGTATTTGTGGTCAATAACCAATTCAGTTTTTCAAAGTGTCTGATTGTCGCCTGCGTAATTGTTTGTCCAAGAGGCTAACTGACCAGAAATTAACAGAGAGTGTGATCGAAAGCATTTTCCTCCTCAACAATATACGTATACGTACAATGTGATCGAGATCAACCGCATTTTCACTGAATGATGTCACGCGATCCGTTCTATATAAAGATCGTCCGATCCACGGACGCACGTATAGCATCGGGCGACGGCGGTACCCGGAAGTCGCGTCGGTGTCTTTGTCGTTCCGAGATACTCCGCGAGCTGCTGCATCGAAAGGAAGTAGAGGTTTACGCTTTCAGGAATCAGACCTCAAGTCGCCGGTGGCTGAAGCTCGAACGTTCGCAAGCTCGATGCCCCGGCTGCCATTCAACGGCCCGGAGCACGTACCTCGCCGTATTCAAGGAAGGCGATTGCGGAAACCAAACCGCGAGACCGAATCATCCTGGAAATGACGGGGAACGGCTCGTGATAAAGTTTCCGGGACTTGGGCGCCACCCTCGCGATGCGGCTTCTCAAGATCGCGACGTGGTCACTAATAGCTATGTTATTCTCTACGTCGAGCAAACGACGAATGTCTGTCGCACGTACGAGGTTTTGACATGCTTTTTGGGAAGAGGACATTTTTTGGAGCAATTGCTCCCACGAATGCTGGATTCCGACTTTACATCGACGAGGCTTGAGAACCGAGGGTAATATAATAACAACCGAGCAGTCTAATCATGAAGGAGAGAGTAAGGAAACTTCAATAACGTATCCAAGGTCGAAAAATCGCCGTCAAACCTATTCAGATTTATCATATCTGGACCATTCATCAAAAATCGCGACATCGAACTTTTAAAACATCATTGGATTCGCAAATCAATTCCATAGAGCTTGTAATTTAAATCTGTTTAATCATTCTTTTGTGTATACATGTGATACGCTTCTTCTATTAGACTATATGCGGTAATCTTTATGCGAAATCGGCCCTTACATTTCACGTGCCCGACGCTAGCAATTTCTCCGGTAACGAATAAAAATTCCAATAACACCTAAGGGGGCCATGAAAATTGTAGCATACATTACGTGGTTTCTTAATAAGGGAAAAAGCTTCATTAGGTCACGAATGTTGGAAAAAGAATTTTCCTTGAACTGTCCAAGTGCGGAAAATACTAGCATAAAAATATTACAGCTTTGAAAACCTTGTATTATAAATACCCTTTTTAATTCCATAAAATCGTCTATTCAGCTGTTTATCCTATCTCGCTTATTTTTCGCGAATGATGTCATTTTTAAGTGGCGAAGAAATATGGAAAAAATTTAATCGCTACGAGTTCAAGGTACGGACGGTTTTGTTAAAGTCAAACATTTCATTTTGAATACCAATTGTGCAAACGTAAGATTCGTGACATTCTGAGGGCACGATACGCGAGACAATACGCTGGTGAAAAGTTAATGAACTGTACCAGCTTCCCGGCAAATTTTCGGCTTCATTTGATATCGCACCTTCTGATTGCTTCCGCGCCTGAAATATACGCTTGACGAACTTTCGGTAGAATGTTGGAATCTGAATACGATATTCCGCTGAATGTGAGACGTTGTCATTACAAGCTTGGGATGAATTCACTAACCGCACTTCATATTTCACGCAGAGATCCGTGCACTTCTCGTCGTTTACTCTACTAGAAAATAGAACACATTTGGCGAAGCGGTACGTGATGAAAAAGGTTTTGTCATTAATATGTAGCTGTTTCAACAAAATTAAAGGGCAAACAACAAGCTTGTATGGATAACGGAAGTGGAAGTATATAGGTGAATTTCACGTCGAATTATAGCGTGAAGCAATATAGAAATCTAACCCTTCTTCCGTAGGAGGAATAAATGTCCGTAGGGATGGTCAAAGTTTAAGTCAGGCGACTTATCACGATTTTTCACTTCTGCATGTTAACCGTAATGACTAGTCAGATTTGGGAAGCTCTGCGTAAGTAATTACAGGATTTTAAATCCGGCACATCAAGTAGCAATTTTGCATAATCCGAGATCATTGACGAGTCAATTAGTTCACTAAGAATGCCTTTATACCGCATGCGTTCCATGAATTCCTCTTGATTGTCGGGAACTAGTTGAAGAAATCTGGACGAGAAATATGTGGTAGCTAAATGCAGTGGCTATTTTTAAACGCCTGATTACTTCATCCGATTATACAATATACATAGGATGAATTCAAATTCCTAATAAGAGTATCTTTTTTTTCATTCATCGAATTTCGGAACGAGAAAATACAGACCGGGTAATTCCAGAATAGCTCTGCAACAGCCGATGTGCATTTTCTTGGAACACAATCCATCACCGCAAAATATCCGTTACTCGCAATCGTTACAACAATTCTATTTAAATACGTATAATAAAATAGGTGAACATTTCCTGGCTGCAGGGAAAATCGGGGAAAACTTTTTCATGGGTCTGTTCATACCTCGTCATTGTTAAAATGTCCTGCGAGAATCCAGCATATGAGTTAATGGTTTAAAGTTCGTACGAGCAGGATGCTTTTCACATATTTCTCAAGTTACGGACCACGGTCAACAGCCGTATTTCTACAAGGAACCATAGCTTTCCGACTTGAAATTCGACCCCAAATACCTGCAATGTGCTATTGCGGACTCTGTGGAAAGGAAAAGTTTACCACGATGACCGAGGAAAATTTTGATAAATATTTTTCAGCAGACTTCTTATAAAAAAAAAAAAGAATGCGACGCTACTAAACATTTTCAAATATTTCAAACAACATGAACTTTTAACAAGTTTGACATCAACAGAAGGAAAACTTTTACTCTCGTTCGAGATGTCAGGGTGCATGGTTAAAGGGACTAGAAAAAGGAGAAGGAAAGGATAAATTACACGGTACTTGATCATCGAAACGGTGTTGTCTTGCCAAAAACAAACAACCCGGCATTCAAATATATGTTGAGGACCGAGTAGACAATAAGCCGCAGTGGTTAGTTGCGGTGACGTCAGATGGGTAGGTATAATATGGGAGTTTAACGCGCGCGACACAATTGCAGGAAGACCACTACCATCACCAACATCGTTGCTTCCCCCTCTTTCTCTCGTTCTCGCGCTCTTTTACTCACTCTCCGTTTTATGCGGCGCCTCACAATCAGCTCACACCAGGTCGCGTAGAAAGTGACACCTCGAATCAGGCTCGAACTACATGCTCGTAATTCGTAAAAAAGAGGAAAAAAAAAAGAAAAGAAAACTCTCAACGCTATCGTAGATCTTGAATGAAATAATGAAACAATTCGCCCAGGTTACTCGCTGACTGAAAAATGTTCGGTAATAATATTTAATGCTTCAATTTTAGGATACATTTTTCACTGAACTCGCAATTTTGTGACAAAAAAGAACGCTCGGTATTGTGCTGCTTGGCAATGCTAGTGTTCGATACTGATTCGAGGGTTGAACGTACGAGATATTATATGAGCTATAATGTGACCATACTTACCACAAGGGTATCCATGGCCCGCAGACGCGGTACCTGGAAGAATTCAAGTTGGAAAGCTTCTAAATACAGAAATCATTCCGATGTATCGGAACAAGTGACGCATATAAATATTTTATTATATTTTGCGAATTAACGAATCCGCGACCATTGCTTGTGCTTATAGTATTTTTCATACCTTATACCTACGCGGGACATCTGTAAGGCTAGCTTCGACGTGGTAAGTAGGTACGCAAGGCTCGCTGTCAAACCGAGACGCGAAAGCTAGTGCCGCGAGGAGACAATGCCTTTGGTAAATATAGGGCATAGTAATTAAGCGGTTATATAACCAGATGGTGGCAAGCGCCATGCCAGCGTGGAGTGTCGAAGCGAAGCCTGAAATGTCTATCGGGTAGCATATCTGCCTACACCGCAACGAGTGCAGTATGTATATCCACACAAATGCGCGTGGTTATCGTTGTGCGAGCTGTAGAAATTTTATACTCATTTTCGTCGCCCCGCTGGAGATGGTGAAAAAAAACAAAGTAAAAAGAAAGTAAAATAAGTAATTCCTACCACGCTTGAGACTGTTTATCTACGGTAAACACAGTTCAGTCGTATTTAATTTGTAGGTACCTACTCGGGAGTTTGTACTTCGTCCTAAATTAATTCCATCTCTTACGCCAGTGTGCTCGCTCGAGCAGCAGCTGCAAAACAGTCAATTTTAACGATACTGGGTTGACAACAACTGAATAACCAGCCTAAATATCACCCGAAACTTACTCGACATCGCTACTGATCGTGACTGAATTACGAAGCGCACAATCGCAAATGTATTTGTCCTAACACTTCTGCCGTCGCGTCACACTATCCACGCACTTTGGACTTTGAGAACTGCGGTTTCACTTTCCACCAAAGAACACAGCGCTGTAGATATATTTGTGGTAAACCTAGGACTGGCTGCTCATACACGCTCACCATTAATTGGTCACCCATGCATTTTCTCGACCTGAGACTACAGGAAGCCATTGTCTTGTATACCTGTGCGGTTATAAAATGCATGAGTTCAAGTCCCGATGTATTATACATGTATATAAAAATGCTGAATATCCTCTAAATGACAATGCGAGGGAGTTGAGAGGCAGGATTTTAGATAAGCGTACCTAACAGAAGCCATTGTCGTAATTCCTAAATTACTCTCGCTGCGAGAGAACGAGGCACTGCGTGACACCCGATAATAACTCATATTTTTTTTATAACATGAGCGTGAAATGGACGTCCCGAAGTGCCGGATACATCGTTATATGATTCGTGCGATCTTTGGCCTACAGCACAGGGCGAGGCCCCGAACTATTGGTAAATCGTTATAATTGACTAACCAAAGTCTCCAATTCAGTTCATAACATCAAATTAGAATTTGAATGAAAAATTTAGTGAAAGTTGAAATAACCGCTGATGTGTAATCTCCTGGTCCCCCGGTAAACATGGATTTAAATTCCTCCACGTGTTGTTTCTCGAATTCAATTAATTTGAAGTTCATAACATTGTAAATTTAATTCACGATAGCGTGCGAATTGAATTTTCACAAATTTGGTATAAATATGTGACAAAAAGAAGAAAGAAGAAGGCGACGAAGAAGGAGATTGAAATATCAAAGAACGAATGATTTTGAATGTGAAGAATAACTATTCGTCCACCTCTTGGATTTTGTTAAAACCTTAGCTTCTATCGGTACAAGGAAATTTTTTATGTAAAACGAACTTGAGAGTCGCTTTAGATTCATCTTGAAGATCTTCAGAATTCAAAATTAATCAAAAACTTCTACCATCTCCATCAACTGTTCCTATGCCGTTGTATCGAAACTGTCCATAAAACGATGGAACACAGCGATTGGTTATTACAGGGATAACGGTCACTTTGCAATGCGTTATCCGATAGAAAAAATCAAACCATTGACCATGTTTTTTCGCGTCTGGATGGTAGATCAAATATGTTATCGATTATGATTAATTAATATATGTGGCTTGAGTAACTTGCAACACCAATGATTACATTTTGCCTCCTTTGAAATGAAAGACCGAGGTCGGGCGGTGATCAAATGGTGCCGACAACCAAGCTCTGAGGTCACGAGGACATTTTCCAACGGATGTCTTCGATCCTTATTCCATCGTCGTTTTGAAAAAGTGTTTTCCGCCTCTTGGAAACGTTCCGACGTCCCGCACGTACGAACGTTCGTAGGTACCTAGACAAATAATAGGTGGACACACCTGGGGTACAACTCGGCACGTATACAGCACGAAGAGCCGTCGTTACGGTAGGTCCGCGGTGGATGGCGTACCTACCTGGGTATATACCGTACCTTACCGCACCGCGGAGAACAGCACCGAGCCGCGTCGCGCCAGCTAAGCATCGCTGGTGGCGTAGATTGTGGTTCTCCCATTTACCCAGTTCCCCTCGCTGTTATGTAACCAAGTGAAAGTGGCACAGCAGTGGTAATCGTCGTCGGCAGCGGCCGCGATCCATCGACGGCAGCACCTCGCGTTTATTCCACTCTCATATACCTACCTATCTCGTACCTATTACCTTATACCTATTGCGCGGAGTACGAATATAAACAAAAATAAAATTTAATCAGACAGAATATACCGCAGCACATCGAATTCCGACCAATTACGACGCCCCGGCGTCTCGCGTCAATCACCAGAATTCGCACATTTGTATATCGATGTGATCTGCGTAGGTGTAACGCTGGTCGCGGATTAAGGACACGGTAAAACATGATAAGCCATTTGACTCAAGAAATTCAAAATCAATCACATTGATGGTATCGCGGGAACATGGGGTGTTGGATTTTCAGAATGTTATCGCACCGAAAACCATGATACCGATACGAATGTTTCAGTTCCATCAGCCAATCGGTGTGGCTCTCGATCAAACTATTTTTTACTAATCCCCTCGATTCGTACAACGAGAAGAGAGGAGATTTCAAAGCTAACAAAAATCGATCGATTGTCTCAATCGATCCAAGGAGGCGGAGTTGAAATTTCGAACTAGAAAGATTCCGAAAGAACAAACTGCCCAAAGGGTGCAACTCCGACGGGTCAAAGTTCCGAAAATGATAAAATTAAAAAATCTGAAACATCGAAATTCAGAGTGATCGAAGATTTTCAGTACTGTGGTTCAGTAATTTTCAGCTTGGTGAAATTTCGCCACGTTGATTGTTCTTTGTTTTGGATTTTCGATGTCTTTGCGTTCAGCATCCTGGTCATTCTGATTTTTGATTCTTCCGATTTTTCACACCCGCTTGTCGAGTAAACTACGCTGTGTGAGAATCTTCTAATTTTCAAAATTTTATTCCATCAAAACTCTACCTTTCGGAACTTTGCTCTATCGTAACTTTAATTTCCGGATCCTTGCATTTCGGAACTTTGAGCCGTCGGCCTTCCGACGATTCTATACTTTGTTGTTTCTTCAAAGTTTGATTTCTCTACTTCAAGTATTGCCATCAAATAATTCGGAATTTGGCGCTCTTGAAACTTTTCAAATTCGGAACTTGAACCCCGCCCCGCTCCAACTTATACCCATCTTCGACTGTTAATTCACCCAGTTCATCCCCCAAAGTAACGCGCTTCTAGATCTTCTAATAAACTGCATTATATCGTTTGCGTAGGCTCCTCTGTACCATCGAAATCACCCGAATCAACGCCAATCAATCAAAAATTTTCAATTTTTCTCTATTCTCGAGTAAACGTAAAACGTGGGTACATAATCAAATAATCGCATAGCCCAGCGAGCGCGGTCGACGACGCACGTGACGGTGCCGTTTCGAGATAATTTCCCGACGCTCGCGCAGCTCGACGGAAACGTCGTAGTTTCGAGCGAAAATTTCCGATACCGTCAGCATCGGCTGCACCACGTGACCGGGACGTGCGAGGTGCATTTTAGAGAGGAACCCCTCGCGGAGCGGCTGACCCAAATATCAATCAGTGAAAGTGGCACGGCGAGCCAGCCAGCAACACGACTCACCCACACGCGCGTCTCTCGTGTGTACGATTCTCTCGGCTCTCCCGCCCGGTCAGAGAAGGAAACAAACAACACGGACACGTATTACTGCAGCCACGTTAACACTGGTATACCATACCCACACTCCTCGTTGAGATTGTTGTCTTAGTTGGAGGATTCTGAGTTTAGCTAGATCTCGCGATCGTTGATGCCGTAACTATTTTTTGCACCTATAACGTACTCGTTCGTTTTTTACTAACTCCCTTCTCATCCTTTCCACCTATCCTCAACAACAAGCGTATTCGTAGCAGATACCCGCACGAATATCGGTACGAATTAGTTGTGTGAATTGCTACGTCTGCATTGTACGTGAATATGCATGCGCATGGTATACGGTATATTCTATCACGTTTGATCGTGAATTTTAACTAACTTTTTGGCATTCATTTTATTACAAATTTTATGTGCAATGACGTGAAGAACTATGGGTATGCTGATTGAAGTGATTCTCAATGTAGTCATTATCGAATTGTGGCACTCCCATTGGTTAACATATTTCGAAATAAGTTCCAAAGAAATGCAGCCAAAACCCCAAGCTTCTATCCGAATTCTAATAGTTCTGCAGCAAAGCCAACAAGTTTTCCCACAAACTTTTCTCGTCCGCAATTTATTTTTTTCCCCCGTCGATGTGTTGTGTCAAAGGATTTGAGACTAGATGAATTTCTTACCTACAACCATGGGCATTCGATACAAATTTTAAACATTAAAGGAAGAAATAAACACCGCCAGATGTTAAAAAACTCCCGTGTTATTCAAATGGAAAAATTCGACGGCTTCGAGGTAGAACCTGAATTGAAACAAGAGCCTGGGATTTTGGCTGCGCTAAAAAAAAATTATTATTTCGCGATATTTTGGCCTATGAGAGCAACAAAATGCAAGAATTACCACATTATAGAATGAGGAAGACTCTAACATCGGTCATGTCTATACAATACTATTTTTAGGTTATTTACGCACCTACTCAACGGTGAAGGTTGACATAAAAATTAATTACAGTAACCGAAATAATTCGATATGTACAGCTGTGTATAAATTGTCGATATTTAAAAATAGTACAACATTCGTTGTGAAACAAGTGATGCACTTACAGGTACCTCTCCCATAAATCCGTTGGTTTAACTTTGGAATTACTAACGAGATATATAATTATACCCTGTGAAAGTTTCCTCGCGGGTTCTCGATACCTGAATCACCCTGTTCAATCGCGTATTTACGATGCCGCCTAGGCACAAGGGGTATCTATCCCTGAGATATCCCGCAATCGTTCATATTCGAGCGAACGATAATAACGTAGGTACGCAACTCCTTTCCTCAAGTCCTTAATCGATTAACCAGAATACGACGATTAATATCTAACGAATATAAAAAAATGCTAATAAAAAATCGAAAGATCCTCAATTTCTGGCAAAACCCCGTTGTAAGATCTGCTATACAAACATAGTAGAGTAGAATACACGCCACCGCAGGGGGCAGATGTGCAGATGAGTTCTGGTGCACCTAAGAATAGGTGAGGCTCCTTGGCCCAAGCTTCGATTCACGCCTCGCGCCCTCTCTTACACCGACTTGCCACAATTTGCCTCGCTTACAAGCTCCCGACAAACATCGAGGTTCACCGATTTCATTCTCACGATCGGTGAATCAGGTATGCCGGTACATTGTCAAAAGAACTGATCAGGCTTCCCGAAGCAGACCGCGAATCCACTCGGCACAATTCATCGCCATATTTTCTAACTAAGACCGCGCATGAGGCTCGTGCCCAGTTTTTTGGAGGGAATTTCAATGTCTGGAACGACGATTCGAAGAGCTTGAGTGGGGCAAACTTGAGCGATGCATCGGACCCGTGAATCGAATGTAAGGGGGAGGAGGAGGATGCAGGGAACGAACGGAGGAGCGACGCGTGCAGAAGACCCAGATACGCGCCGATCGGATCTTCACGCGGGACGCATCAAGGGCTAAAAATTTTCTCGCCCGTCTATTATTAGCGTGATGCCCTCAATACGAGGATGGGTGGCGGGACGGGCAAAGAGAGGCTGCAGACGCTGGGCGAGATCGGCTGCGGCTAAGCGGATGCGTAAGGTTGCTTTTTCCAATTTCAGCGTGGAACCCACGTTGCATACGTGCTCCGAGGAGTTTCCCGCAGCTCTCGCCATATCTTCGTATCTGCGTGTAATTTGATGTTACGATTATTATAACGATCCTCGGGTTTCCGACTCACCGTTCCGAGTTCCGTCGGAAGTTAACGCGGTTTTCACTCGGGATCCAAGAACTTCGACGTTTTACCGGGAAATAATATAACGACCTAGCGTACCGGCGGAGGAAGACTCGGCCTCTTCGCTCGTGCATCCACGTTCTTTTCTCAGCCTAACATAGGCGGTACGATTATGGGAGCGTACAGTTTTTCAAACTATTACAGCTTTACTTTTTTCCTTTATTTATACAGTGATCCAATACGTAGGTACTCAATATGTACACCTGTGAATTATATTAAGTTGAATGGTTGAAACGACTTACCATTAACTCGCTCGCATTACAGACAAATACCTAATAATTTGATTAGTCTAGATTGATTAATCTTTGAGAATCTGTTTTTCCACACTTTTTCTCCATTACCGCCGTAACCACCATAATTTTTTCTACTGCGGCACAAATACGCGTGGTGCATTACACAGATTCTACTTCTATTTCATGGAGTTTCGTTGATAATACAGTCTCTGAGACGTGGTCTCAGAGTCGTGTCGGATGATCTTTCGATGACTCGCAGGGCAACGGGGTCGAGCAACCGAAAACGATGCCGCGGACTCCGTCGATCCTAGATTTTTCACATTTCTTAACCCAGATTCACGGGACACGGTCACTTTTCAACGTCATATTTTGCTGGATTAGTATACCGAAGAAAGACAATCTTGTCGGTTTTATTGTGATTTGTACGAATGAAGATTCCGAGAAGTGTCGTTGGGATTTCTTCTCATTCTACGAGAAAAGATGTATTCTGTAACGTACAGCAAATTCTTCAAAATTGTACATTTTCCATTTTTTATCGATAACGTTTACACAGCGTTAACACTGCGTGATATGAGTTTGTGCGCAGATACAGACCTATGCGTACGTATGCAAACACAGATTCCACGTAGAAGAATAAAATTGTACTGATTACATGAGCTGATCGCGGTGTGCGGTAATCGGTAAGTCGCAGAGATCCGAGTACCTATATACAGCATAACAGCCTTCGCCTTGATAGTTCTGTACCGTTTGTTTGTCGTGTCATTGCCCGTTACTTATACTCTGTTTACCATTTGTGTATTTTATAGGCATGTGTACAACAATTGTTTTGCCTTCGAGTATTATCAATTTCGAACTTCGTAAAAATTCTGAATTTGAATTGGTGTCTTACATTTCCTTGAAGGGCTTCCGAAATATGGCTAGTGTGAAAGTCGCGAGAAAACGATTAGTTAAAATTCACTGCGTGTTTGTTAATTGCCGAGTAAACTGTTGACGGTAATTTAGGGTAGGAGGAACGAGCCACCCTCTTTTTATGGTACTTTTATAGTAATTTTCACGATTACCAACAAAATTTTCAATTTATTAATCCATGAGCTTCCGTATCTCGAAAAAGTTCAACATTTGACCGAATCAACGTCTTCGAGAAATCTAATAAGGAGATAAAAATGTTGCAAACAACGTACAACATACAAATAAGAATTCACAGACAAATTCTACCGGCAGCATCGTATCTCATTAATCGATTTTCCGAAAGATCAAGCGAGAGCTATTTTGAAACCGGAAGTTGAATCCGTGGAGCTGACTTTCGCAGCACTACTTCAGCAAACGCAAATGTTTGCATTCATCGGCATTTACCTTGCGAATCGTGCGACCGGTGCGTACCTCGATCTGAAATAAATATAGAAAATGGACACCTGGGAGATAAATAAAAAATTTCATTGAGCAGCTCAGCTGAGTAATCAAGACTCGGATAAAATTTGCCCAAAAATGTCTGGCTAATGCGGGCGCGTACGCGTTAACACAAGACGAATCTATTCTTTTTTACGAAATTTTCTTGCGAAACTTGAAGTACGTAATTTACATGCGTGTAAGAGTGCACACAATGCGATACACAAGATACGTGTAACTACCGTAAAACATATGCCGTTTTAAGAAGCCCGCAGTGCAATGATCAAGGATTGTAAGAAGTGTGCAAGTGATGACAAAGAGAAACAGAAGGAGAAAGAACAAAGGTGAAGAAGTTCAGCCGGAATCTTGCGGTCGTGCGTCACTAGCAGCCGGAAGCGGAGGGCTCGGAAGCTCCTTAATAGCATTTCTATAGCTGGTAGTTATTTCTTCAATGCCAGATTATATCACTGTCTGTACGTATATCGATGTACCTACGGACACGCATGCCGGCCGAGTGTCAGGCCCTCGGTCCAAAGTATGCAGGCACATAGCATGCGGTCACTTTTTGGACAAGTCGGTTACATTGGCAATGCAGATGCCGCCCTTAGCGGCCGGCCGGCGGTGGTATTGCGCGCGCTGAATCTCTGTCAGCGTTGCCAAACCTAAAGAAATTTCTTCAAGTCTAAAGACATTAGAGTCCGTTCAAAGAAAAAAGAACAGTTGTTTTCTTATCAAGAAACATTACCGTTTAGGCAGAAATCTGAAGAAGATTCTTGAAAAAATATGCACCGATTAGATAGCGTCTGGAATTTTCAAACAAGTTGTTGGTCCCAAATATTAAAAATAAGAACATTGTATACATATAAGTAAAAGTTCTTAATACCTTTATACTTACAATTCAGATTGTAGGTTACAAATGTATCTGTGTTACCTCGTTCGGTAATTATCATTATCTATTTCTCGGAAAATTGCCCATGTTATAAAGCGAAAAAATAAAATATATCATGTATTCCTGTATTTATTGAGTTTCAATCGAGGTTTCAATACCGTCGGATATCACTTGTGAGAATGAGAAATATGAAGAATTGTTTTGGCACCATTTAAAGAAATATTTATCTAATAGGTTGGCAACGCTGATCTCTATTATCAACGTAATCCACCTGTCCAAAAAATTATTCGTCTCAGAATCACTGCCCTCATGTGTGCGTGATTAGACTAAACTTTACAGGCACGTGGTCAGAAGCAACCGAGAACGGAAATGACTCGCAGAGTAACGGAGAAACCGGAAAATTGGACAGAACGAAGGAGGAAAGAATAGTCCGTAAGTACGTGTGAGTCGGCACGGGATCCCGAGCGGCGAAATTACGCGGCTTCCTTCCCTTCCCAACGCATCCGCCTCGGCAACGAGCGTTCGCTCAGCGGCGACCTTGAAGGTCCGAGTGGCCCGGAGCAGCGACTCCGTCGTGGAATTGTCTGCAGGAAAGTGAAAAACTGCACGCACAAAAAAGTGGGGGAAAAAAATGGTAAGTACGGCTGTTTTTCAACCGCGGTGAGCATCGTTGCAGGGGACAGAAGAGTCGGCTGATATACACGATTACCTCTTTCTTTTCTGGCCGTTCGAATCGGGCGAACGTGTTATTCGAGTGATTGGGCAACCTCGTTACAGCATCGACTTCCCGGGGCTGAAGCGGTCTAACATGCGACTCTCGGCGTCTCCAGTGATGAATTTTTCAGCATTGTTTTTTTAACGAAAGTATTCTCGAATCGTTAGGAATTTTTATAAAAATAATTTAGGGGGTCCCCCGGTCGATTTCAGAGTTGCCGAGTATATCTTCAAATATCGAAAATGGGCCTTTTAAACCCCCATTCTATACGCAATTCTGAACAAAAACACTTTCGCGCATTTCTTTATTTCTGTATCAAATGAAAATGGATTTAAATGTTTTCGTTCAGAATTGCGTATAGAATGGGGCTGTTGAGCCCATTTTCGCTTTTGAGATACGTAGACTTTGATATTTGGACATACGTCACGTCGAAATCGACCAGGACACCCCCATAAGGATCCTACTATGTTTGGCATCAAATAATTTGGTCTAACGTTACTGAATTCTGTAACCACAGTACCAATCTTACCGTGTTTGACTTTTGTTTTTTGTTTTTTTATTTATACATCTAAAGATACGTGGCATTTTTCTACATATATATATATATATATGTTCGAATTGGATTAGTCACATGGTATCAATAGACAAAATCCGATACTAATTGTGTCCATGCAACTGGCCATGCAATAATATTTTACCCGTTAACGTATCGTTGAGATTTTAACCAGGACATCTAAACACGACCGTAATTAACTCACGCGGAAGCCACAAATCCCGCACATGTGCGTAATGAAAGTCCTATCTTTGGTTTTTCCCATTGATATTCTTCCACAATCGTGGTTAATTAACTGTACAGAGTCGTGGCGAAGCCGTTTTGATCGCCTGCAGCGGGAACGACGGTTTAATTTTGACCTATATTAAGTTTTCATTTCTCTAAATTATGAAGTATGCGCCACTTTTACGTCACGATTTAAAATTATAAACATATTATCCATGTATATGGGGCATTCCATGTCAATTCGCCGGGCCATTGGCCTGACCCCTTCCGATTTTGATGTTCAATTTACTTTGGGTTTTGTTTGGTCCAAAATACGACCTCAAATTTTTGGAAATTTTTATTTCATTTTTAAGGGGTTGCACGAGCTCAAAAATCATAAAATTGTGAGAAAACATGAAGCGGGATCGTTTGTAAATTGACGATTTTTTTTTCACAGAAACTAGGACCCAAAACATAATTTTTCGTCCTAGTCCGAAAGTGGACCGAGAACTAGCATTGTTGATTTTTTTTTTCAAGAATATTTTATTTTACTTTGCGGACGAAAGACAAAAAAAATAGCTTAGAAAATAAGGAAAGAGGCCCGAAAATTGTCGAAGAAGCTCTACTTTTTGCTAAGTTACTATTTCATATCTACTTTTAATGTAAGAAAAAAAAACAAGTTTCACAAGAAAAAACTATTTTTTTTGTTTTTCGTCCGCAAAATAAAATAAAATATTCTTGAAAAAAAAAAGATCAACAATGCTAGTCTCGGCCCACATTCGGACTAGGATGAAAAATTATGTTTTGGGTCCTAGTTTCTGTGAAAACAACATCGTCAATTTAAAAACGATCCCTCTTCATGTTTTCTCATATATGTATATATATTATCGTGCTTGCATTACGCGGAATTAGTGGCTGCCTGCGGCAGAAATTCAGATTTAAAACGGAGCTTTTTCCTCATTCTTTACTAACTTGAGTTCTGTCAAATCGTAGGATTACACCATCTTGCAGGCCTAATAAATGCCTTATCAAGACTCTTACGAAAATTCTTCAGAATTCAACAACGGATCGCGTTGATACTGAATTTCCGCGTTCTCTTTCACCATGTTATCGCCGCGATAATACCGTGTTTTGTTTTGCTCAGCGCTACTTAGTTGTCATGGTAGGTAAAATAGCTCGACATTCAAGAGTTTAACCCTTCGCAATTGGCAAATTGTACAAAATTGTTTCAAACTTCGGGTAATTGTAGGCTTGCAATTGTGTGCTCGAGTCGCGATTGAGAAAAGTTGATAAAATGACCGAATCGTGACTACAATACGTGCAGCACATTCTCACTCGGTTTAAAGTCACGCTGCCGTTTAACTAAATTCCGTACCATGAGTTTCATACTGTTTCTTCAACGGTCCAAAACTTTTCCCGGCAATCGCAGCTGAGCGCGAATCCCATACTCATTCGTAATAATAATCAAAAAGTTTGAATCGATTTTACCTCGGAGGAGAATCGATGAATCAAGATGAGGCTGAAGTTGATAAAGTTAGGGTGAAAATCGTTATTGCAAAATTGTAGAATAATTTTGAAGAAGTTTGCTTTTCAAAATAAGAGGATATAAAAGAGAATGTAAAATTGGATTCCCTGAATTCGTGAGTAATAGTTTAAAAATTCGAAAGTCCGACATCCCTTGAGAGCGAATCGAGTTCCTTGGCCGCGGTTCGGCAGCGTCGTTTCTCCCGCGTTCTTCGCCGACGTCGGCGTCGGCGTCGGCGTCGTTGTGGCGGTGGGGCCAGCTTTCTCGAGAGGAGAGCACCTTGGCACACTTACCGCAGCGTCGGCACCGACGACGGGCAACCCCACGCCGTCTCCGTCTCCGTCTCCGTTCCTCGATCGGCGGGGACCGAGAGGTCGGTTATATAACACGAACTGCGTCGCAGTCCGACAGCGTCGTGACTCCCGTTGCAGAGATTCGCTTGGGTATGTGTATTGGGTGAGTGCCGCCCGGAGGCATTTCGTCCAAGGTTACAATATGCGCCGTTTGCCTCCGCGCCTTATTCTTCCTTATTTCACCCTTCCGACGTTCCTTCGAAGTTCAACGCGCAACGTCAATCTCGTTTTTTCGTCCTGCCTTGAGCTTTCGCCTACTGAGATTCCTCCTCACTTCCAAGGATCTACCTTTGTTCGAAAAATTTTTTGGGTTCTGATTTGTTTATACGTAGACGAGTTCGGTCTTAGAAACATCTTGTAACCTGTAATTGGTTCATGGAGGGAACGGATAATATCACGGTACAACCTGCAAAAATCCAAATCGTTTCGTTACGACATGGTATACATGTGAGGATGATCTCAATCGCGGTAACTATTATATTCCAAACTTTCATTTGTTTGAATGAAATTCTTGTATAATAGCTATCGAAGCACGTGTGTGAAGTAAAGTTCGCTGCGATAAATGCGCTTAAACGCATTTACCGCGCCTGCAGCGGATTCGCTTTCACTTGCAGTTACAGAAACGTATACATATACCGACAAATCGTAGGAACGATATGTACGCATATCGGTGCATATTATAATGGGTAAGACGAAGAGTGAAATTGTAAAATTGGGAAATTGTGTTGTGAAATATTTCCGATCATGCACGCTACCCTAGAGCTGCACTAAAAGCCTTGCCCCTTGTCGCATTCGACAAAAATAAATTTCCACGCTCGGGGGGCATTGGTGAATTTTTACATACTCGATACTCCCTTGCACTGTACACAGGTCGTTCTGTATAAGGGTCCGAGTTTATCCGCCTGAACGATTCATTTCGAAAAATTACGAAACGGTTTAAAATAATTTATATACCCATGCATCAAAGTTTAATTACCGCGTTTCGGCCTTGGAGATATTTTTTTTTCATCCGAGTTTGTGAAATTTTTTCAACCTTTCAATTTCCTTTCTTCTTTTTAGGCTTAAAAAATTTTTTTATCGCTCGCGAAGTTAGTACGTAATTGAAAACTTTTCTTATTTCGACTCCGTTCAATAAATGCAAGACAAGTCTGGTGACTTGCAGAAAACGGAGACGAGTCGAAATTGATTGAAATAAGCTAGTAAAGTATAAGGTGCACATCGGCAAGAGATCGAGCGAACGGCCTGCACGCTGGCTGTTGCGACAAGAGCCAAAGCGACGATAAATCAAGTCGGAGTCGTCGAGACGTAGAGTCCGAGTGACCCGAGGAAGGCCTCGCCTCGCCACGGAGAGTTTCACCGTGAGTTTCACCGTTCCGCATTTTGGCGATTCGTTATCATTATGCAACGATTGAGTAATAGATAATCATTAAGTAATATCTAAACCCGTGAAAAATTCAAATCAGTCGCGAGTCAATTGGCGTTCGATTGATTATCACCATTATTCAATGCGATTTAAATTAGTGAAAACAAATTTGGAAAACCGGGTGAAGAAACAAAACGCGAATCGAAAAAACGTCGCCCTGCTCGACTGATTCGATGCTCTAACGAGTCGAAACGTCACGAGTCACATCATCGGTCGCCTGCTTCGAATGACCGCAGTAATCGGACACCTTTATAAGGCTGGACGAATTTTGCTAATTACACTTTTAGAACGCATCAACGAAGCAATAAATAAGGTGCTGAAATTCCTGTGACATAATAGTATTGGAGCCGTCAACATTTACCCAGGTTTGGGTAACCTGGGATTATTCTGAAAACCATTCGACTTGTCACCGTATTATAAAATATTTTTTCAAGTACCAGATTTTTCGGATTTCCTTGTACGTCCGGTACTTCGTTGTCGCTATTATAAGCTTTATAATACCCGTCGATACCGACGTTGAAGGAAAGTAGATGTAAAAGTATAATGTTAACGGAAAAACCCGAGGGTGTAGGTATTGCAGAGAAGTGACAAAGCGTGCTCTGATTTAATCGTATTTCCTCAATTCCCCGACTTGGATTCCCATGTTTAGAAATACTTTTGAGGATTTCCATTATGCGGCGACGGCGCGTCAGTTGCATTGGTTATCTTCGCATCGCATCGAATTCTGGGAAATTAAGTACGCACGTAGGTGTAAATGAGTAATGCGAGACGGTGGTATAACAAATTTCAGCTGGTATATTTATTTGTTTACCTTATTCGTTACAATCGTATTTCCGTCTCCCTTTTTATTCCATTCTTTTTCGTATACTGATTCCGAGATCGCTGACACAGCAATAAGTTGTATACATTTATATGCGAACATTTTTGCTCTTATATACAGCGTATAAATAATTGCGAAACGTTCTTTTCGAGGACAAGAAAAACTGTGTTTACACGAATATGGAATGATATTTTAAATCTAATTCTGATAAAGGAAAACCACGTCTTCTCCCAGTTAGCTTGTTGCAAGCACGAGTAATCTTGTCTTTGACCACCACCTCTTTGTATACACAGAATTTAGTTAGTTAGTTTTCCTCTTAATATCATGCCAGTTTACGATAAGATATACGTCTTTAATCATCTCGTAAATATATCTTGGGAATTTGACAATCGTAAAAACTGCAAAACTGTCATCTCTGAGAAATGCTTATTCTGTAGGTACAATAATAAACGTAAATTTTCACTAGTTAGATTGAAGAAAATGAAAACCCCTCTCTCCTTTTCTACTTCACTCCCGTCTCTGTTTTCAGTAAGCGCATCAAAATTTACAATTTTAGAATGCTCGATTTTCTGCAGTCTTCATCACCTCGACTTCCGTCACTAATTACATACCTATAGTGTTATTGAACTGTTGTTCAAAAAGAGCGAACCTTACATATTTAACGGTCACATTCATTAAATGGAAAGCAATTAATTGTATAATAATTGGAAAATGTCGCGTCCGTCAAGCGCAGACGATGATTTAACAAGTTCCGGCAATTTAACGCTGAATTATATTACAGGTCTTTACACTTGAAACACGAAAGAGAGCAAAGAAGTGCAAAGTATACCGAAAAATTACACAGATTACACAATTTCTTGAGCTCGCAAAAATTTGTCACCACTTGAATCGTAAGATTACATGATATTTGAGCTGCGTGATCTTTTCGAAATCGTATGTGAATCGATTTACTGCTTTAAATTCACAAATCAGCTACAAGATGCCAAGTTCGATACTCGAAATCTGCTAGTATTTTGCATATTATCGTTAAAAAACTCTATGCAGTGGCTTTAGTGGTCGCTGATTGCATTCGCCATACTGAATTTTCAAAATACGACTTCCGATTTGTAATCAGCGACCCCGAAAACGAATAATTTATGTAAGCCATTAATATGTGTACAGGAGTTACTTTCTCGAAAATGAATTATGTCTTCAATTTTCAAGATTTTTTCCAATAAATTTGTTTCTAACAATAATAATTTAGATTATATCGGAACAATTTCTCTCGGGTATTGAAAACGTATTAAGATACTCTTAAAAATAGTAAAAAACCGCAAAGAAATATGTTTTCAAAGTTCTCCAAGTATTAAAAAAATTACTGACCACTGTGACTCAAAGGAATAGAGCAGCCTGTATAATCGCCTGTAGAACAGCAACGAAAGTAGGCGAAGCGAGGAGGGCGCGGTAAGCGGTTTTATCTCGTGTACTTGAGCGTATCACTTTTTTCTCATCCGTCGCGAAGGCGCAAGAAAGCGTTTGCATCACAGCACCACGGTTCTCTGCTTGACCAATTCATTCTATCAGCGACTTCACCGCGGCACAACGAACGATCATTATTGAAAAGTCAACGCCCCCCCTAGACTCCTACCCCATAAATAACGATGCATATGTGTCGAGTCATCTGTCGTATCTGCATTTTTTCCGCTCAATTCAGCACTCGCTACATCATTTAAGAATGCGGTACGCGTGTGTGGGTACAAAATATATGCACGTTAATAAACATGTGCTGCTGCTTGAAGAACCGCGGTAATCTCATAGTTTTTGTGAACTTTACGTTTATACGATATTATCTTAAATATCATACCATAAGATATCCCCGCGGGGTAAAACTTATAAATCTGCAAACCGATGAAGATTCAAGAAGTTCCACACACCAAGGTGTAATTATAACCGCAGGAGTCATAGTTGAGGCAAAAACGATTCCTCGTCGTCCTCGCGCATGTTCGATAAATTTCCTGCACTTTTCTTGTGCACAAGAATCGCTGACGCTCTCTATCCGCTCGTTGTATCAGCACGAAGAAATAATAATCGGATAATCAGCTCAAGCTTCGTTCGTTTGAACGGCTTTCTCAAGAATCGTTCTATATGTTTCGCTACTTTTTTTTTTTTTTTTTTGCGAAAAACTGCAGACACAGTGACCGAAAGAATAAGCCTAACATTTTATTCTTTGGACTTTTGAAAGCACATTGAATTACGCAGCTACGTTATACGCGTAGCTGGGAACTTGTTCGTTTTTAGGTGAGAATCAAACCGAGACATCGGCGCGAAAGTTTTGTTACAAAATTCAATGATTCTATGGGACCGCGGAAGCTAAGAGCGAATAAAACAACAAAGACGTCTTCATTCCATACTCTTTACGTCAGTCACGCTTGACGCTGGTAGATAAACCGTAAATGCGGCCTATACACTCGAGCCTACCGATTCCCGTACGAATCCGTTTTTACTCCGACCAAAGCATAGTTCAGAATGTTTAGTTTTTGTCCATGCCTCTAACGCATCTCGAACAACAAAATGTAAACATTTTTCAGTAGGTTAGAAAGGTTACGGCATCGCTGAGTAGTTTTGATGTGCACATACGTCATAACGGAGTAGATTAGGTACGGAATGAAACATACCCCCTAATTGCAGCGTATTAACGGTAAGTTGTACTGGTTCCTATCGCGTTTGTACGACAGTATAACAATGCGAGTGCTAACACTGCGGGTATAGAATGACAAAGGATGACGGAGGCGAGTCGGTTAACACTGTAGACATGATAGGCGGCTGGGAGAAGAAGTAAGGAAAACTAATCACGAGCTAAACGTACAGGAAATAACTCCGGGACACACGAGACGAGACCTTGTTTTTTCCATTCACTTCACGGATCGAGTCTTCCGCCGCGTCGTTACAATTCCCATCTTCGCTTGCGATAAATGTCCGTTATGGAGGTATATATACGGATACAAGTACACCGATTACTGATCCGAGAATTCGATAAACGAGACTGTCGAAGGTTTCTTCCTAGATTCCTCCGGCAAGGCCGCGGGTCCTGTGCTGTTCCTATAATTCGAACCTCGACAGCATTCTTTGCACACCGCTTCAATTCGGTGTTTCGATTATTATTGAAACACTCTAAAAGCGTATTATTCATTTTAGTTTAGACTTCTTGTGCACTCATTTTTGTTTCCCCAATGAAGAATGTAGAAAAATAAATAGGAAGATCGATTAGTAAGAACGTTCCGATAAATTGGGAAAAGTCCTTCAACCAGATGAAAAACCGATGATACGAACGAACTAGTGATCAAGTTCTTTCGTATGGTGGATGACTGTAACAGAAACACCTAGTTTCATTTTATTCCTCTGATTGTGAGTTAATCGCTCACACCGGTCCGATCGACCGTTTTCTTTTCAAATATCCGTCAACATATAGTTGATTGCAAAACTCTAAAACGAGGAAAATGTGAAGGACAAAAAATGTACGTGTCGCAATATCATGTTTATACTTTCGTTTCTTTGCGAAAGTTTTTTCATAAACTTTTTCTCCGCCCACAGCACGCAATAAGACCGCAGCATCGGCAGCATAGACACACCGAGTGCCGCAAGATCGAGCGTAAGAACTGCTTGAGAGGTAATAGGTGCAGTGTAAGACTTTTTACAACTTCTAAGAGAGTAAGAGTGGTTCTGTAAACGCGTTTAGCGCGGCGAATGGCAAGAGCAAACGAGCGCGCGGGGTCGCCTTGAGGTAGTGAGTACGAGAGACTTGTAGAAAAACAGAGATATGATAGATCCATCGGCCCACGTTATAGGTAGGTGCGTAAGTAATTGCCATTCGCGTCCCGAAGTGCCGGTAAGTAAGTATATCGCAGCTGGACAACGGACGCCTCAGGCAAGCAAGCAGGCAAGCAATTACACCCGTCAGCGGGCATGCGGACGAGGTAGCTGCACTGATTGTGAGAGTGACAGAGGCGGTCGCACCACCGAATCCACAGCCCTGGGGCTCTTGACTGTCTCATACTCAGGTTCAGCCTACAGATTGCTTATCTTATGGTAAGTATGCGGATGGTTCTATGTACGTGCTACCGTACTGGATACCAACCAATGCCTCGATCCTTTGACAACGAAGGTATCCCGGTTCGATCGCTCCGATTTCATTACTTTTGTAATATGTTATTGTAGATTAAAAACTAAGCGATACGTGTTTATCTTTTATCTGCCAATCAACACTTTGAAGGGGTGAAACCACCCTCCAAAGTAAGCCACGTCAAGGGGCAATTTGTCATATAATTGAAAAAACAAAATTGCCAGATCACACCTTGGCATGCCTCACTTTGGAGGGTGGCTTCACTCCCTTGAAGTGTTTAATGTCGGATGAAAAAAACAATACGCGTCGCTTAGATTTTAGTCTACTATATCATACTACAAAAGAAATCAAATTGGAGAGATCGACCTGGGATACCTTCCTTGTGAGAATTTAGATCCACACCAATGCGGTAACCAAACGTGTCTTTGGGTTGACTGTGTGTATGATAGGATGTAAATTGTTGCAATCGATAATTCCTGATGTTGAAAGATCCGGTAAAAAATTGTAAAAAACAATAAAAAACTAGAAATTGCAAAAAGCGTATGGGTGTAAATCCTTGATGTAGAGACGACACAATGAATAATATAGCGCAAGGTATATAAGAGCATCACGTGTATAATCAGAATTAATAACGATCGGTGAAATGCGAGGTTACACAAGTACAGTTTGTAATATATTTATAACGAGTATATACATGTATTATTATCCAGAAAAATTAACAGCCGCGCGATCCACGACAGGCGGTGACGATTGAAGAATTTTCAAACGAATAACAAAATAACAAAGTCCCGGTGTTATTCCGTTATTGCTCGTATCAACCCGCGCGCATCAACCTCTCCCTTCTCCTCACCCGGTATACCTACATCATTTTCTTTTTGAATTAGGCTCTATCCGGTGAGTCGCCTCGTACACCTTTTAGCGTACGTTGCACGGTCGGTATACCTATTTATGTAGTCAGGGACTAACGATTTATCGCTTAATTATTATGTTTCTCACGTTACCATTGATCTCAAATCGTCAATATTAATTTATAAATAAAGGATAGAAATTGTTCAAAATATGGCAAACGACAAATATTCCGTGTATGACAAACATCATCAAAGGACCTTTCAATCAATCAAATTTCCAAATACATGAAAACCAAGTTCCGCTTTCCACCTTAATCACCTTTATCGTTTAAATGGTATTCTAAACAAGCACTGCACGAAGTCATCGTCATAGAAACAAAAACAACCATCATAAACGTGAATCTATGATAATTGAGGTTAATGGGGAACCACACTGCCAACTCTTGAAGCTTGGTGGCAGCACCATCGTTGGTTATAATTCCAATTCAAGCATACAATATTACGATAAAATTCATTTCCCTTACAGAAGATCTTTTTCTTTTCATTTGGAGAAAAGCACCATGGCAAACTAACCTGTTTAAATTCTTCAAACGTCTAAACGAAATACTTTTTCATTTCGGAACACCGGAATTTCGCGGCAAAGTAGACCAACGATTGTGCGCCACCTGCGATCAGACTGACAACTGTGGTCCCCGATTATCTACGCACAGGAATAACGTGGTAAGTGTCACAACATCCGCCAATCACTACCTACTTTCAGTTGGCCTGGAAATCGAATAAAAACCTCATCCCCTATTGGTACTTGGAGTACAATTTGACGCATTCTGTATTCTCGGAAAATTTCAACGAAAAACGGTGGTAACTCGAAGCGAGTGTGTAAAAGATTGAAGAACGCGCAAACATCACTGACTTCCATCGCTTGAATAAGGTGTAATCCATCATTGTAGGCAACCAGCCAGCTTTAAGTCAGTTGCATATTATATAAAACGGAGGGTAACATTGAATATAAATAAACTGGGGTCAGTCTAAAGTTAGGGTATCTTCACGCACGCACGTACGTACGAATTGCACTTGGGCATGGTTACTGGGTGCATGTTTAATCTGTCGTGCATGGACTCACAGACGAGCAACTCTGAAGCGGCCTGAGGAAAGACAAGAAATACATTCGTGATTCGGCTGCAGCATCCCAGCAGCAGCTGAATGTGCAGGCGGAAGGCGAGAGAGCGCGTATAACGAAGTCAGGTCAACCTAACTATTAGTTGAGGGTGGGCAACCCGCCTGTAACCCAGTTGGAGATGAGAACTGTAACTTTTAGTAGGCCAAATCATATTGACTTCCAGGCAGATCTTCGATAGTGATTTCTACACACATTTGTATCCTCGCGCCCCGATACAACGTGGATTATATGGCTGCCTATGTAAGTTTGTACCTATCAGAGATACCATTCGTCGAGTTTCAAAAGCTCGCTTGCTATCACTGATCGTGGCTTTCTTTGATGATCCGGGTGCTGACAAACTGCGGACGCAGTATATTTGCCAATATGCTTGTAAGGATGTTTGAGAAAAAAATTATTTGTGATTTACCACCACGGCACCCTCTAAAAATTTTGTTTAGGTTAAAAGAAAGGTTCTGCCAATAGATGAGCGTTCTATGTTGTGTGGAAGATCGCGCTCATTGTCAGTTGATTTTTCACCTTCACACACATCTTTTTTAATTAATGACGAATCGTGAGTAAAATTTTTTTCTTACTGCTTACATCGATCATAATAACAATTTACGTCACTAAGAAAACCCACACTTGTAACTTTAAGGTCTCAAGTTGATGTTTGAGAAGTTTATCCGACGATATTTTCATTATTAACTTAATCTCATGAATCAGTTATAATTTAATAGAAACTTTTAATTTTCGAGAGTAAGATTCCCGGTTAAAATACGACTGTGTTATGGATCGTAATCTTTGGATTGAATATAAATGTCAGGAAAGAAATAATAATTGAAGAGCTACAACGTGTTGTTTCACATATAGAAAAAAATGTGAAAAAAAAGTAAACAATAAAATGAGTGCAATTTTCCACGTAACGTAAGACAATCACTTTTTACAGAATATTTCTTTTGACCTAGACAAATTTTTTAAGGAGTGCCACGGTGGAACATCGCCATTTATCTTTTTCCGAAACACCCTAATGCTTGTAGCGCTGTAATCTTCTCTTCCACATGCATACATAAAACTCGATGGTTCTCTATCTGTCTGTCCGTATATGTTCGCATATAACTCTTCTTTGGATAACTACAACGTTTTAATAGGTTTTAGTCTACATTTCGTTGCAAAGAGATGAATAGTTTGGGACATATAACCATGTTGGTGAGCCAAGCTGGAACTGGATCGCACACCAAAGCGAACTCTGACTAAACTCTGACAGATAGAGGAAGGTTCTAATGTTTAAGCTGAGTTTCCAAGGTCTCAATGAGATCCACAAAAAATTCTTAGACTGTATCTAAGAGTTTTGCCACAAGAGGTATTTGAAAATATTCGCGGGCGGAGCCGCGACGGATTGCTGGTATATAATATATGTGTATCTAACAACGTAGCTAGCAGGTGGCCAGCGTGTCGAACCCTCCCTAATTCAAGGGCGAAAAAGTGAAAGATTCGTTACAGGATATGGAAAAAAGGAACAAATAAGAAATTACGGTGAAACGTTTATTATAGCTCATTGCTAATTATTGTTTTCTGATTCACGAAGCATCTCGTCGAACCAACTTTTCCTTGATCAAATGATCCGTAATAAAGTACGCGTCGTCTGTCGTGGCAAGTTGTCTGTAAGGCTATAACAGTCAAAGGTGAGAGTTTAGTCTAATTTTAAAAATAGCGTCAAACGCTTATAACCACGCGCAGCTTGTCTGCGTGTATGTACAATCCACGCTCTTTATACCACCGAGCTTTGCTTTTTGCATTAACACATGCCGACGTATCTGTACGTGCGTAGATTGTATACAGACAACTTGACCCACGCGAAACTAGATACATTTACGCACGCATGAGATACGTCTGCGTAGGTAGATACGGTACGCAGCGCGCAGTACAGATATTCGACCGATATAGGTGCGTGTAGTACAGGCGCGTTTAATTTTGCGGAAAAGTGATCTCGACGCTTCAGGTATTGTGATAATGGATACAACTTTTTAAAACGTTGTCGTTCGCCTTCAAACAGCGCTGTAGACATTTCCTACCCAACTGATAAACTTGCTTTCCCGGATTAAACGTATAATTAATTATTCAGAACGCATCAACGTGTATAAACTAAAGCCTCTTACATTGTTGAAAAGAACTTAAAATCGTATCAGCTCAACGCCAACGATTCCAGAGATATTCAGAAATCGGAGATATCCTGCATTGCTCGTGAGGCTAATACTGCCAAATAACTGCACTGCACGCAGACTTGATAACGCATCCATTTTTGAAACGCGGACAGTCGTTCGTATCTCGCACAAGTTCCGGATTCGAAGTGAATACTGATATTCTATCCCTACCAGTTTCCTGCGGTCACTCAAAAAATGCACTTGGATCGCCGAGTCGTATCTCGTTCTCCAGAGTCGAACTAATACTCGCAGCCCTGCGTACCTACATACCGACACCGATTGTGAGAACGGTGCCCGTCGCGACTTGTGCGTAAGTATACATAAGTATATACGTGCATACCTAGAGCTAGTTAACGGCTGGAATTCAGTTTGGTCTACGAGAGTGATCGCGGAGAGCAAAAGGAACCGGTGTCGTTACGTCAGCGGATCGGAGAGCCGGGGTTGTACGAAGTTAGACGCGTCCCTGGACATGTGTCTAATATAGAGATGCAGGCGTGGAATATGGGTCGCATACTAGACCAGCCCTAGGCGTGGAGATCTGCGGGTCTTGATGTGCTCGTGAATGCGTGAGTGCGTGAGTGCGTGAGTCCGTGCGTTCGTCTGCGTATCGTACGACGGCCCGAGTCGGTAGATATTATGAATACGCGGCGCGGTTGGTTCCACGTTCGTTCCTTTCATACGCACGCGACGAATATCATTCACCGAGAGCTATATGGATTTTATACTCACCTATATCACGTTAACGCACTGCTATGGTGATAAATTATCACCGATACCAATTTGCAAACGCCCTTCACCCTAGTTTCCTGTAGGTAATCGTCAACTTCGCGTCTCTATAATACACCTGCCCAACGCACGGTACCAAAACGGACGACTAGGTAAAAACAAGAAATCGCCAAAGCAACGCCACACCTGATTCAAGAAATAGAGGTGAATTTTCTCCGTGTTAGTGAGGAAAGAGATAAGATCTTATTACCAATTCTGTGCGATCTAGGCACCTTTCGATTCCGGCACATACATATATATATACTGCATCAAATGGCCATAGTGTTGTTCTTCACCGTCCGACTCACCCTTGGATCTTGCTGAATTTGGCTAACTGGCTTGAGCTTCTTCGCTGACGGAAGAACCTTGGACTCTATAGTATGGTGCGGTGACTTCCACAGGCCGGAGTTTTACACGCCTGCAGCGGCGACGCGGTGGCGACGCGGAGATCCCACCAGAGCGCGAACTCCCGCCGATGCCGCGATGTAGGTGTGACCCGGTTTCCTAGAGTTTCACTTTCCTGTGGCCGCGGTTGTGAGTAAGTTGTACCGCGTAAAGGAGGCAACGAGGATTCGACCCCGGAATTACGTCACGTATTGTTCTGCCAGCCGTAGCAAACCGCTGGTTCTATTTTTTCAGCCCCGTCGACCGAAAACCCTGCACAGCTTTGATTATAACCTTTCCTGCTTCTTCTAAAGTTCATCAAATGGATGGATGGAAATGGGGATTCGCGAGTAAAGCGGCGTCGTTTGAACGTTTCGTGAAAAATTTTGTCACAATTCATTCGCATGTTTGCATCTCGTGTAATCTGGAAACCTGTAACGTAAACAACACGGACAGCTGTTCAAGTAAATCTCGCGAAAAGGTCAACAGTCACGTATGAAGAAATTAAAATCAAATTACTAACCAGCGATCATTCTGATGGTGACACCTAGTTTTTAGCATCAGTTATTCGCCTAAAAAAATTGTTTCATAGTGTCCGTAATACTACCGAGCTCAAGACATAGATACATAAATTACAGGGACGTTTGACCGCAGGCCAAAGTCAAGTTTGTATTTTCGTGCTGCCTGTGCATGTTGTACAGTCAACTACAATATATAGTTCTAATCAGTATTATTCCTATCGTCGTAGGGTTGCAACTTTGAGTTTTGTTTTAAAATTCCATATCTTGGTACGCGTTGGTTCCAATTTGTGGATTTGTACTCGATGTAAATATCGTTTGATCCGACAATTGAATGAATTCTCTTTTTCTTAAGACAAAAATCATGTACACGATACTGATAATCATTATAGTTGAACGTAACAACTTATTCAACGTCCAACAGGTGCCAGATGAAATTTGGCGTAGTTTTGAGGAACAACACTGGTGGAGGTTATTTACAGCCTTCTAGACTTTTTTGTATTCCACTTCCCGACACTTGGTGACCATCTGTTCGGCAATAATAAGAAACAGTGTTTTTCGCTCTTTCGAGGCGAAAACAGAAATTTGACATTTACCTATGTCCAAAAACTATTAATACTTCGATTGTATTAAGATTTACTGCTATTTGTCGTGTTCATTATCGAAAATTTTTCAGGGAATTGCAATGACATAAAAGCACCATTTTCAATCTGCCTGAAAACGTGTTTATTTGATCACCGACAATTTCCCACTTGCGCATTGCTAAGAGCAAGGTGGTCGCACCTTGAGTACTCATATGTATTAAGGTGGTTCATTTTTTTGATTCTTTTTTAAGGTACCGCTCGAAAGATTTGTGACAAACACTGAGAAAAAAACTATCGCAAAAATTGGAGGGGGTGGGAAAGTATTCAGAGGTCGCTACCAATTATATTATTGCAATATTTGTATAATTATAGCTGCTAGCGACTTCTGAATATTTCCCTACCTCCTCCAGGTTTGCCGATAATTTTTTTTCAGCATTCGTCACAAATCTTTCGAGCCGTACGTTAAAAACGAGTCAAAATATGAACCACCCTACGTGATACACCAAATTTATACATTCATACGTGCGTCGTGTTGGCGAGAATGTAGTGCTCTCGCACTCCCGCCTGCAGTAGCCAGATGTGCAAGGAAGCGCAGAGATACGTCGACGAAAAGACTCGGGAAAGTAGCCGGAAAAACGCTCGAGCTAAAACGAGCTCCGGATAGTCTCGGACGCCGTAGGAGTTGGACTCGCGATCAGCCTCGATGCTGAAAAGCGTGGCACACGTATTTACAAGCGAATGTGTCAACGAAGCTCAAGCTTTCTGATGCACATTATTACGTGAACAATTTGCAAAAACAGGGAGCTTACTTCTCTTCATTATCCACCACGGTGCAGGTAGCACAGCAGAGTCGACTAATTGTGTCTGATCGACAAGCGCGGGTAAAGATAGCGTAAAAACAACAGTGAAGCCCCGCTTCACACTACGTATCGCGTAGATGATCGAGCTTCGACTTCGCTCCATGCCTACGGCTTCGCCAAGCGAGCATTAGGTACATACGACTCTTAATTGAAAATCGAGCTGTCTCTGTCGCTCGCGTTCAATTGTTTATTTTGGCTCGACCCGCAGATTCGCGGTAATAAACCTTCTCCCCGAAATCAGCCTTTCCTATCATTTCGATGCATTAATAATAACAAGAAGAGTTGGTTTTTCCGAAACGTTATAAACTAATTATAAAAGACATTGCGGCTTGTAACTTCAACTGTACATTGCTGCATAGTACGGTTGATTCTTATACTTTTAATAATCGTTACCGATTGACTGCAGTTGTGTCCGATCGTGCGTATGACGAAGTATGAAAGTTTGGATACTTCAAGCATTTGCTTGAATCACTTTGTTTATAACGGCGACATTTCTTTCAATTCCAAAGAACCACGGATTGCTGTGTTCGGATAAATCCTCTGAAATACCGATCGAAAATGGTAAGCGTTTGCGCTAAATCAGACTCTCTGTATTTCCGTAATAAACATCGCAATTCTTTGAACAATGGACTTCGACGGGTAATCCGGATACAAGGTGTTGACATGATTAACTTTGAAAACCACAGTCATCAAGCAGTGCCTGCACACGTCGCGTCGTATTAACCCAATATTTCTTCCTCAGAGCAATTTTCAAGGAACGAAAGTTTGGGAAAAGTTATGCCCAAGGCGTTTCAAAGTTTTTCTAACCTCAATTAGAAAGTGAATGCTACCTCGCGAATATAATGTAAATACGTATCGCTATGGACAATTAATACGTAGATACAGTAAATAGTTACTCGGCTGGTTCCGATAACGGTTCTAGCCCGGACGCAATCGTCGGGCAGACCGATCCAATCGGATCTGGAACCTTAAGTGGATAAATCGAATACCAAACTATCAGATAATCTTCAGCTCGATACGTGTGTTTAGATATCATGGCAATCGTCACTTTTGCAGCTGGAACGCTGCTACGCCATAAATCCTGGAAAAACGGTGGCCCAACAGATTTTGTCCAATAGATGATCTTCAGAACCTATCAAGAGGTCTTCGATCCATGCTATAGCTTAGAGACGTATTTAGAAAAGATATTCGTATCGGTATTTAATCGTGTGTAATTATAAGTGTCAGTATTATCTGCTCGGATTGGCGGGGAAGTCTGCAGCAATGTAAATCTTTAACTACACCAATGTAAGAGGTTTCACACATATAGGTAGAGCTCGATGACAAACGCGTGTCTCACATGCAAAAGTTACATAACTGACTGGACCTCCGATATGAATACCATCGGCGACGTTCAAGTTATCAAAATCATCGTCCATCACACATGTCTCGTACTCTTTCGTATAATATGCGTAGATTTTTTATCGTAAGATGACGAAACCCTTAACACCATCCGACGATGAGCGAGAGAATATACTATATTATACATATATTATATGTGTATGTCGATTACAATTAGACGGCATATCGCGATGGTGAGTATAAGACGGGATCAGACTTGAGTAAATAAAAGATGGAAAGAGAGAATATTTTCAGATCATTTTTTAAATACTTATATTTCAACCTCGCGCACATCGGTAGATATTATACACATGTACATACATACACCTACGCTTATGCAGTAAGTCACTGCATACATAGGTATACATAACACAGGGATGCGCAGGCATACCGTGGTGTTTCGAACGTACGTTGTACGTGCTGTGTTTGAAATTAAAAATCACTCGACGTGGTTAATTTTGACAAAGGATAATACGGAATGCGTTGATTGGGTATGGCAAAGAATTATATGCGGAATATTGCATGAGTAAAAAAAGGCGTTATAAATTTTATATCAAAATATATTTGTGCATATAGACAATTATCAGATAAATATCTATATATGATATACATATATATGTAAATATACATATTTATATATAAGTATTACATATATATGTATGTGTATAATAGACAACCGTACACCGTAATCCGGTTAATCTCGGCGCATAAATATCATATACGTTGTGAATATACGTAAATACACAATGCATGCTTAAAACGTACGGTGTAGAATTTGTATACATATACATGTATGTATATATATATGTATGTATACTATTTATTATACGAATGCATTCACAACGAATATGTCTCTTTACATTATTGTTACATAAAATAAAATATCTCAATCGCTCTCTACCTATCTCTCGCACAATCAACCGAATGAACAAATGAACAAATGAAGCCTGCTTCACACGTTACGGTAACTCAATAACTAGACCGCGTTTGAGCCAACGTTTATTGTTGTACATGTGAGTATACTATATACACGATACTGCAGACGATGGCTCAAACACATGTCTAAATAAAATACGTTGTTACGATAAGTATATATTTTCAATAATAATATTAAATTCTCTAATGAAAATACGTATTAAACTTTCTATACATTACATAGTTAAAATTATTTTAGGCTTAACATACGTATATATTAAATATACATATACATATTTAATATATATTTTTGTATTTCATATGCATATGTTTATGATTATAATACAACAGGTTATTATGGGATGCGGACAGACATATAGTACAGTGTCGGATCGGGGGCTTGAGATAAAACTGCTTAATTATAAATACATTAAATTTCTATCGATAGAGCTAGTACAGCATATTCGGTAACTATTATTTACGACAGTGATGGTAATAATATTAATATTAACAATAATAATAATAATAATAATAATAATAATAATAACGATGATGATGATAATGATAATATGTATCAGTAGTAGTAACAATAACAACAACAACAACAACAAATATATATGTCGTTATTGTTATTAGCGTATGATAATATCTACGATCATAATTAACAGTTACACATCAAACATAATGATTACGATTCTTATACAACTTATAATAATGACGATAATCGCAATTTAGCAGAATCTCATACGTAACGACGGACCTATGTGTACATGAATTGCTTGGTGTTTTCCGGCGTATCGGTGTGAATTTATGATATACAGTATAGGATGATGTGACTGCATGTATAAATGTCAAACAAATGATCATGTCGACGGGGCATTTACGAAAAAGTGTGTAATGATAATAATAATAATAATAATAATAATAATAATAATAATAATAATAATAATAACAACAATAATAATTGATATAACAATATTATATCTATCAATAATCATAATAACGTAATAATCGTACGTAATCACAACGCCATGAACGGAATATACAACGATGTAAATTTGTTACAATACATGAATATATATATATATATATATATGTATGTATGTATAAAAATTGAACCGTTGAACCAAGTATCTTCGCGCAGAGACGACCCAATCTTACGGGACGTTTACTTTCTTTTTTTTTTTCTAACGTAAGATTAAGGTGGATATAGGTTATAAAACCTAGGTAAGAAATGAATATTACGGGCTGCTGGCAGCGGTCACGTTGCATCGATATTCCGCACGACCGTTTGAACAACCCCACCGTTGATACGCGTATAAGTAATGGGTACACACACAGGCAATTTCATCTTGAGTATAGAAGTCTGCAGTATGTACCTATGATAGAATGGCGGTTCTGTAATAATCAAATGAAAGCGGAGAAGGCCGTCGTCGCCAGTTCTCAATGCCCACGCAACTAGATTGATATACCAGGTAGGTAGGTAGGTAGGTAGGTAGGTAGGTAGGTAAGTAGGTAGATAGGTACAGGCTCACGGGAACTGTGTAGGTGACGATGCCCCATTCACGCATATACACGTAATTATGTAGGTAGATATGCATAATGAAATGTATGTACAATTGCAATACCACAATTATACTGCACAATTATACCCCACAGCATTCATATTGTACATTCAACGTATACGCGCGTACCACGAGGATTCTGTGAAGCGTTCGGTCAATCGAGAGTGGTTAACGCGAAACATGGTATCACCTAAACAGATTCAACTTTGCCTGCCTCACCTGCGAATCCTTTCGGTTCACGCGAACTGTTCGCCGGGTCGTAATGCACACGCAATACATGGACGAGGAAGCTCGTATACCTGTAGTACATACAGTCATGGCCGTCGTAGTAGGTGTATAAATAATGTAACTGTTTTTCGTTAAATCACTGTACATATACATATACGACTATACGATTGTTCGTTTAGCAATTTTCGCTTATTATTACATGAATATGCCGCAGTTATTGACCGACGACCGTGCGTAACGGTAAACGTGGGTGTCGCGCGACGAATCGGGCCCAATTTCCTGCAGCTCTATTCCTCGGAGTCTCCTCGAATAGCTACTCGCTCCCTGGGGACGGCGGAGCGAAGAAGCCGGAGCTCGAGGGCCGAAGCAACGAGCTTTGCATGGGATTTGACGGGAGGATCGCGAGAGCCGCTGCTACATGGGCCCGACAGCGTGCTGTTGGAACTGATCGAGATGCCTCGAGATCTCGCGCTGCAGCTGCTCAGGTACCACGCCGACGCTGCTGAAGAGCGACCTGAGGACGCTCAGCTCTTCGGTAAGGAGTTCGATCCTCTTTTTGAGGAGGTCGTTGTCTTTGACGAGTAGTTTCACCTTCTCCTCGGTCTCCCTCGAACGGACCTTAGCCTTCTCGCGGCTCTTCCTCACCGCAATGTTGTTCCGCTCCCTGCGACGCCGGTACTCGTCGCTCGCTTTGTCGATGCTCTTTGACTGTTTCCTCGCCGCTGCCGCGGCCGCGGCGGCCGCAGCATGCTGAGGGTGCTGGTGCTGGTGTTGGTGCTGGTGCTGATGGGGGTGGGGGTGGGGGTGCTGGTGCTGGTGCTGGTGCGACATCACGGGTTTCATGGGGACCCGCGGCTGCTGGTGACCCCCGGGGACCGTGCTGGGCGTCAAGGTCGTGAAGGTCGGCCCCCCGTTCGCGAAGGGACCGGCGCCGTTCGCCGGGCTGTAGGCGCCGGCACCTGCGGGGTACTGAGGGCAGTGACGCCGATAGTCGGCGGGGTCGAGGGGCTCTTCCTTTATGCTGGGGGACTCGGAACTCGAGCTGTTGCTGTCGCTGCAGCTGTTGCTCCCTTGGTGATAGCTCGCGCCGCTGTGTACGGGCTGCGGCATGTAGGCGAGCGTCGTTCGCCCTGGGAACCCGGCGTTTCGCGAGTGCTTCATTCCGTTGGAACCTGGGCCTCCACCTCCGCCGCCGCCGCCGCCGCTGGCGTTGTTCCCGTTCCCGTTACCGCCCCCCAACATGTCGAGGAGACCATCGTTGAAGTGTGAATCGTCGATCAGATGCTGAAGATCGAGCGATATCTCGGGTGTGTTGAGGTCCGTCAGTTCGCCCGCTGCCGCGCAGTGCTCGGCGTACTGCTGGTTGAGGGTCGCCTTGCTCGCCGACACCTTGTTAACCCCCGTTCCGCCCGTGCCGCCGGACTGCTGGTTGTGGTTCACTTGAAGGGCCGAGTTGTTGTTCAACACTTGGGAGGATTTCTTAAGGTCCGCCGGAACACCTTGGGACTGCGCCTGATGCGCAGCTGATTCGTACATCACCGGTGATTCCATCATTGACAGACTATTCGAACTTCACCGATCTTCACTCCCGCATAATACCGCGGACTCAAACTCTTCCAAGTCTCTTCTCGTACGCCGATGCGGAACGCACGTCCTGCTACTTTTCTCCTTCCTTGTTATATATACGTATAAATGTATAACACATAATAGCCCGGTAACTTTCAAATTAACAAACTGTCACTTTATCAAAATTCTTGAAAACCTCGAGTATGCGGTGGGATGTTCACTTGCGTATGTGCGCGCAATATCGGTATACAATAGTTCGCACGTATACTTTCTTGTTGTACTGACGAAAAAAACCCTCCGCACCCCACGGCAAAGGTCCACCACGTATACCTGACGTATCCGCTCCTCGCTGCACACTGTTCATCCACCGAATATCTTACACGCGAGTATCTCGGTCGTGTTCGACGACGACCCGCCTCCGCGATAATGTCAGTCGTAGGAGGGAGGCGTAGGCCAGGCTCATTCACGCGCGTCTCACAAGAATTAGCCCGCGTATTACGTGTTTGTTATTAAATTGCCCGGAGTTGAGGAACACGTGTGAGTTATTGCCCCCGGCGATGAGTCTGTTATCTAGAGCCAACGGTACGGGTACATTTCGCTCTTCGGTTGCTTTCAATTTCATCGGATAAGTGTCCGCGCGTATGTATTTTTATAACTCTACTCTCGCGCTCTTTTAATGTTCCTTTATTTTTAACTCCTCTCCTCGTTCGCGTATATGATATACATAACAGGGAGAAGCGTCGCACGAAACCTGACTTCTTTATTCTTATTTTTTTTTTTTTTTTTATCAACAGCGCCAACGGAGTCCGCAACGTGTAGAACCACGAGATAAAACTCACGCACGATTCGAGAGTTGGCGCGCGACTGAATACCGTGGTAACATGGCGCAAGGTTTCAATGCGCTCAAACAGCGCGCAACTTCTCGGCGCAGCCTTTGGCTCCCCGAGTTCTCGCCTCTCTCCGCGCCGAGTCCCAGCCCCCCACCCCGTTCCCCTGCCCGCCCCCTTCGCCTCTTCGCCCATGCGGGCAGCCCTCTCTCCCGCGATCCGCGCCGAGCGGGAAAAGTTTGCAGTCGCCTTTATTGTACGCTATTTATAATACTCGACAAAATCCACTTGATGCCTGCTTGCCTGCCTGACTGCCTGCCTGCCAAATCAGCCGAGTCAGCCAGATGTCAACGAAATCGCCCTGCGACACTGCACCGATACTGCTGCGTTCCACAATTTGACGACAATCGATCGGACTAGCCGCTGCTGCGATCAGCAATAATTATCACGACTGTCGAACTCGACCCTGTCGTGAACGTGGTATGCCTGGTATTAGATGGGTTGCATTCGAGATCGCGTGCCCGGTATACCGTCGCGTAAAAATTTTGCATCGATTACGCTGAGAGTACTCGAGGTTTTAAATTCGGCCTGTTCTTACGATTATAGAAGCTGCAAACGCCACGGCCGAACTTTTTGTGCCGCTCAGGGAAGTTTTCAACTACGGGTGTAACGACGCAGAGTAGAACGATAGACGGGAAAATCGTTGTTGACGAATTTTCATTGCAAAAGGGTTGACGCTGATTATGCACTAAGATTATACTAATATGTAGCGTCATTGCGCAAGTCTGTTGTACCTACTCTATACTCTAGAGTGACATATATTCAAATGTATAAGTAGATATGTAATAGGTACACTAAGGTTACAGGCAGTGTTTATTCAAAGCATTTGCTACTCCACGAGGCACAGCATGTTAGTACCTACTATACGGATAGACCTAACCGAATTCGGTGTAATATACCTATATTACACCCTAATACGACTTATATGTCGTACGAACCTTATTATACAGTTAATTCGTATACGTACCCGCTTGCGTTCCATTGCGCAATTCTGTGATAAGTTCGGTTATGGACTGCAGTAGGTATCAATACCGCGCACGAGTGAGGAAAGACCCTCGTATTCGATCGCGTTTTACATAGATATCATAGATATACCTAGGTGTACATAAATCCCTATATATATATATATCCCTGCGACTTGCAGAGATCAGTAGCGTGCAGGGAGATTCCTCCTCGTCATTCGGCTCGTGCAGCGCAGCCCTTTGACAGCGCCGGCTAGAGATCTTCCTCTTTCGTCGGACTCCACCCTCACGTGGGCGGGACTCTGCACCCTCCGATAACACGCGATCAGCCGTCGCATCGGCGAGTCGAGGGACACGATCCAGCCCATTCCGAGGAAGCCACACCCACGGGGTGGCACGTCGGCACCCTGTAGCTACTTGCATTGTCGTCAAATGACGGATATTTCAGTCGCTACAGCACGATGAAGATAATGCTGATTGTAGGCAAACGGAGTTCAGCTATTGCGCACAGAGACGTTATATACATATTTGTTGGTAGAGTGCAGTTACACGGTACACTTACTGGACCTAAGAACGTGCTCGGGCCTCCATGAAATGATTTATAAATACGACGTATCGATTATTCGCGAGAATGAATTTGTAGGAGGAGAAAAAAGAAAAAAAAAAGTCGTCTGACGCAAATATGAGGAATAAAAAGATACCGGTTGGCAAGTTTCGAACAACGACTGAAAGGGCTGAGAAACTTGAATATGTGTACGACTTATTGAAACAAGGATCACCTGTCTAAAAAAGAATCATCGGCTTCATGATTGACTACATATTGCTGAGTTGTAGGATGCTTTACAATCGCATAACATAACATTTTTCTACCTGGAATATAACATTGCTCCACGTCAACACGTTTCTGGATTAAGAGCAGGTTACATAATGCACAGCCCCTTGGTACATGCGTCGAATTCACCGCGTATAATTATTGTTGATATAATGTTCGCCAAACCGAACGCGGCGCCAGTGACTCAACCCCTGAGGTACACTGACCCAAAACGGATCGACCAAAATCCTTCATTGCTTCACGTAAGAATTGCACAAAACAACCGCGACCTTGGGGCTTCTATTGTTCCTTGAAAAATCTGTGAGACAGTTAGTGAAGTCAGCTGCGTAGACACTTTCGTTAGTTCGGTGTAATCGCCGTACAGTGAACACGTCTGTAGGTATTCCTCGTTAGCCCAATTCGGGACAGTATACCGGAACCGTCAAGTTTTTTATTTTCGCAAGACCAAATATTTTGTTTTCTTATCAACTTTTAGAATTATGCGACTATCATATAATGTAAATATGAAATACGTAAGGTTATTTGTATTCAAAAATAGTCATAAAAATATATGTTTAAACATAAAGTTATGAAAAATTTATTCATTCCGGACTCAAGTGAAATGTTCACGTTTTCGACTTAAAAAGCGGTATGAAAGTGCTACATGATTCCCCCTTGGTCTTTTTCCATTTTTTATACCATATGTAAGATCACCTAAACAGCAAAAACAGTGTAAAACAGTTTTACAACAAAAAGCATTTTTATGCTATTTTTTGTTTTTTATTTTTTTGTTTACCGTATGTAAAACCACTTAGCGATTCATATTTTGGCTATCGTAGGAAAAGACGTACTATCCAAATTCATCTTACGAGGAAAAATTGAAGATTTTAAAATAATTACTAATCAATGATGCCACGTGAAAAAGCACATTTTGAACTATAAAACCTGAAATTTACATCCCAATATCGTCGATAGCGCATTAATGGTATATAAAATTAAGCACGAAGCCAAAAAAGTCAACTGTTATACATTCGAGGCTTTTTATTGGTTACAGAAAAAGAAAATAGTTAAAAGAAAACAAGTTAACTTTCGAAAACCACAAATCAAATTTTCGTATTGAACTCGATGCGTGAGTTGTTGATGAATATCGTCAAAAAATTTATAATCTGAGAAAATTTTTCACTCGCAAAAACTTAAAAAAAAAAAACCCTCAGACACCTTGCGCCCCCACGCCATGGCGTGGTTGGCGTACTGGGTAATTTGGCCCTGTCTGTAGAGTGTATTGCTCTGAGATAATTAAAAAAAGGAAATAAATTTATTGGAACGCATGAAAAGGTTGAGTGCTCGTGAGCAAATTTGGATAGTCCGCGTAGGAACCACATGCGGAAGATCTGCGAATTTACGTCTGACGAACATACGAGCTCTTGCAAATTATATTGCTGTACGGGACGAGAGAGGAAGTAGGTACATACAATATAGGTACTCATTAAACTTGTGAAGTTCAATCATTATCAAGATTTATTCCGAAAAAATTAATGGGACGAAGCAAACGCTCGTTTGAGAAAAAGAGTAAGCCAAAAACACTGTCGTCCGTGCCATACGCAGCTATATTATAGGCATCGTACAAGTAACGTACGGAGATAACGAGTATAAGGAAATTAAATGTTGTAGTTGAAGCGTGGCTCAACTGATAAAACTAAGTATTCAAATCTAACGTGCGGTTTTGATCGGGTTCGAGATATCTCCACAAACATCTGCACTGGCTGTTAATCCAATATATGTAAAGCACACAATTATCGTATACAGTATGACAATAATTACATACATTATAGGATAGCATTGATAGGGGATCGCAAGGATAAATATTCGAAAAACAAATTGACTTAATACGCATTTCATTTTTAGGGAAAACAATTAAACACGTAAACAAATAACAAACGCGCATGCTTGCAGAATGTCGTCTTTTTGTTTCATATGATTTGTGTCAATGAAATGACGAACGACTAGATTAGCGTGTCGCATAAAATATACACCGCTTCAGCTTATCTAGCTCGTGTGTCTATAATTTATTCTGTTATCTGAACATTTCTGTAGAACAATTAGGCTGCTCAAAAATTTTATCTCATATCAAGCATTCATCGTTGCACGTACCATTCGTGGATACACGAATGCACGGAACTCGGTGCACGTCAGACGGGTCTCATCACTTCTGTGCCAACATACTCGTTGATAAAAAAGCAAATTTTGCCTTCGTGACTGACGTCGTTTTACTGCTATATCGTTGGAGCCGACCAACAGTCGCAGGTATAAAAACTTCATCGTACCGAATGAAGTGGATCGTTTGTAGGTGTATTACCGGCCAACATTTCACTGTACCTAGGTAGGCACACGGCGACGGATTCTCTTACCCACTGAAGTGTATCATATGTAGGTATATTACCGGCTAAAATTTCTACTGTTCCTAGGTATGCGTACGGAGGTAGATTTTGATTAATTTAAGGCGGCCAGTGTCGTTTACTGTCAAATATTTAATTTGCGTAGCAGATAACACGGGTGGTCTTGGATCGGTCAGATTCCACCTCGTAGGCGCACAATGTTCCGTATGAGCGATGCCAAGATAAGTGTGCGCCGATCGCACCAAGTTCATTGAAAAAATAAAAATAAACGCGTGCGAGCCGACGCACTATCTTTTATTTACCGCGAAGAGAAGCCTTTGGCCTACCTTGCGGAAACGTTATCACTTATTTCTCGCCTCTCGTGATGAAACTCCACTTTTGACAAGTTTTACATATTTATATGTAGATTTTAAAGGCTTTTCCAACGACTTTACGACTAGATTACATGACAAACGTTTTGAAGTGTATATAGATATAGATTCTGTGATAAACGCGATTGTCCATCTCGCTCTATTTGACCCGTGGAATGACCAATTTGTATACGTATAAAAATGACATAAAAAGTCGCTCAACCCATACGAAATATGCGTAAACATTTGAACCCTATGGTGGCGCCCGCATGGTGGCAAAAATTGAAACATCACCGTTGCGGATAGAATTCGAAGCTGATTGGCCACATTTCAAATTCTACCCTAAATTCGAATTCGGCACCGAACAAAGTGATGGCGTTGGACAACTGAAATTATTCAATTAAACATCAATGGTGTTCGAACACGTATACCATACATGGTACACGGAGAGAAAAATCTGAGAAAAATTACCCTGCTGTTACTACAGTCGTGATGTAAAAGACACCTAATGCAGTTTTTACCGTGCTGCATCAGAAAAATGCGTCGTCACATTTTAAATTTTGTGCTGTCGAAATACATAGTTTCTAAGCAAGGTAGTAATTTTTTTCATAAAAACCCACAATTTTTGTAACATGCATCAATAAAAACTGCATTAGGTGTCTTTTACATCACCATTAGTAACAGCAGGGTAATTTTTTTCAGATTTTTCTCTCCGTGTACGGAACAGAGATCGACTTACCACTGTAAGCTATTTTTCTATGTTCGGCGATTGGACGAGAGGGCAAGTTCTAATATTATTAGAGTACCGTGAAGTAACCGTGGCGATGAATACCTGCAGGTGAAAATTATCCATCCGTCATTAACCGAGTGGATTATTAGATTGAGAGAAACGATATACACACTTGGGCTCACAAAACTATTTTTGTTTGCTAGGATAGTCGAAAAAAAAGCTTTGTTCCGTAAGATAACCGGTCAAGCGTTGCGTAGTAGCTGACAACCTTTGACTGAAGATTGCTGAAGTTTGATTTGTATACATGGTGGCTCATTTCCGGAATTTTGTTTATTTTTTTTCTATCATCGAACCTCAATTATAGAGTGGCTGTATGTAGAAGGTATCGAAAAGCTTATGTTTTATACGTCACGTTATCTAGTGTGCTCATCTCGCTTCGTTCTATACCCGCCGAAAGGTAAGGTCTTTTCCATGTGTTGCGAAGAAGCTTTGAGGTTTGGTTATTATTTCATTCTCGTAATTTTCTATATATATGGATAATTATGTGTAAAATGATCGTGCGTAGCATCGGATCAACGCGCACTACACCGCTGCGAATGGCGATGACCATAACTGAGATAATTAAAATACTAGAAAAATAATGACATTCACATACTTCGCAAGCTGTATACATATATGTATAATATTATCTGATATATTGTATTTTGTTACACATACACTGATGAAGAATCGCATTAGTGCAATAGTTCCAACGTCTAGCTCACATGTCCGTTAATTGTGCATCGTAACTGTGGACGGACTCTTCCTCGGATCTGATATTTCAGCCGCATGGGTTTCTTTCGTATGTAGGCGGAGCTGAAATCGAAAGTGGAAGTTGATATGCGGACACCGGGAGAAAAATTATTCCTGATTAAGAAAACCTGATACTAACGTATAGTGTTTGAATGCCACAGATTGGGGTTGTAGGGCGGATTCGCCGTAACATAGACGTGAAATATTGTCAGCGGTGTGACGACGGATTGAAATACACCAGGGCACGGCAAATTTTGGGGAAGCGATCGCTGCAATTGGGGCGTTAATGACACTGCGTTTGTAGTAGCATCGTGATTGGTCCAGGAAAGCGTTGCTCGATGCTGCAATGGCTGAAATACGATTTTCCTTTGACTTTGTGATTCACTGAAAATCCACTCAATTCTTCGGTCTGGTTGTGAAATTTTGCCAAAATTACACTCAGCAAATCCACTTTTGCATCACCGAAATATCACTGATTTTATCCACTGGCGATTTCCAAAAACTCGGCCCTGCCCGAGTACTAGGTTAACGGCATTTTGTTCAATAAGCCTGTTTCTCAGTAAATTTTCGTGTGACTCCCTTTTCTACTAGCTATACCTCTAAAATTTTTTACCGGTTGAGAAAGCGAGCGTGGTGAAGTGGGACTTGGCACGCTGGCGGCCCGGGTTCGAGGCTTGCCAGTTTTTTTATTTTTCCTAAATTACATTTTCATTGATCGATGAACATCAATTAACAATAAACACATTCTTTGTATTTTATTATATAAAATTTTTGTTCCAGTCATTTTCGTGAATAAACACAAAGCCACTGAATCGGAATTTCAAACTTCACCCCTCATCTATTGCGGAACTTGAGATTCGTGCACGCGGATTCCAGCGTCGTTCGTGACGAGACGGACCGAAGTACGAAGCCCGGAGCAGTGAGCACTCGAAATGCAGTAAGCCGTGGCCGTCGCGAACACAGCGGAAAACGAGTGATCCGTGCACCAACGCACAGCGGCAACAGGTCACGGCGATGCAGTCGTGTAGGGCGAGTCTCCGGCTCGTGTGTGCGATGCGACGGCACGCAACTTACTGCACGATTTCGTGTGCTCCGGGCAAGGCTCTGGGCTTGATGTCGTCTGGAATCTTGTCAAACTACATACTACAGTGCATCCGCCACGAAACTTTGCCACGTTCTTAACGAAAAAATTAAGTAAGAAACACTTCAATTTTTCTGGATCCTTCAGTGTCATCGCATTCGACCGATACTTTACAAAATTTCGAGACGATTGTTAACAGTTGCCGAACTCGTACGTGGTCGTACGTGGTACGAAGAAGTAGGTCGACATAAACGACCACTGGCTCACTTTTCTAATGCTTTCGTCGTTATCTCAGAGATTATTCATTCACAGCATGGTAAACGGTATTATTGTTGTCAAGAATATGTGCAAAGTTTTGGAAATTATGTCAATATGGTAGCCGCTACTACGTGAATATGTTATTAGCTACAATGTGCCACTGAAGTGGCTACTGAGTGATCATAGTAATCGTTACTATGCTTACATATTCTAGAGCACCAAAATGGCATAATTGTCACTTATTTACTATGTTTCTTTGGTAACCGTAACTGTAACTTTAGTTGCCGTTACTATAAAATTCTCACCGTGTAAATAACAATATGTCGTTGCAACGACACCGAGTGTTGGTCGTTTTGACGCAACCTGCCAAACTGAAGCGACTGCGCTCTCGGGCCAGTACAGTTGATATCTATATTTTCAGTCAAGTCTCTTGATTGTAACATTCGAAACAAATGTGCGCTCAGTAACTTCGCACTCGTTACAGGCAGTGTGAATTAGTTATACGTCGACACATTGCAACAAGTAACTCACATAGAGTTTTGAAGCTACGTACACTAGTCTTAAAAATACATAATATGTAGACTTTCTGTAAGTGCGTCACAAGGCACTTAAGAAATTGTCAACGGCGAATAACGTCACCCTTAAAGAAAAAAACTAATGAAAGCACGAAAATTTTCTTGGAAACTGATGACGATTTAATCGAAATGCAATGGTTCGGAGTAGTTCCCAAGAGTATCTTAGTGTAGTGATTGGTACTTTGTCTTTAAGGGCGTTCATCTGCATTCACTGCTTTTCGCGGATGGGAGCACTAGAAGCTGTGTTAGCGGCGTCGTAGTTGTACACAGGATATCGCGGAGCATATGGAACGGCCTGAACATAATCGGACTCCTCCGTGTCCTTGATAGATTGGGCACCATACATGCACTGTTCATAAGAAGGTGGAGCTGAAATTGACATGTTGACAGAACATTAGATTCGGCCGTTCATTTTGTACAAATAACATATTATCAAAACTTGAATAAATATTATTTTCAATGTTATTCTGACTCACGTAAATCGCGTGGATCACCCTGACTTGGATACGGAGGCGACGGTGTGTCACTAGGTTGTGAGTGACCAGGGAAAGACGTATTTGTAAAATCTGCAGGGTTTTGTAGGGGTGGTGCACTAGGTGATGGGGTCACCCGGACGTTTGGGCTGTACATGTCGAAGGACCCGTACAGTGGAACTGTTCCAATAAGGATGGGGAAGTCTTCGTGGATGTCGCAGTGCCTGTAAAAGAATTTCTTGTCCAGTTTATTAATTATTACACCGTAATATAGTTCGAATCAAAGAATTTTCTTAGATACCATGAACTTGGGAATGGTGTCGTGGAGGTTGTATAAAATTTCGGCCAACGTCTGTAGTGATGCGGCGTGAAACATGGGCCAAACAAGACAGAGTTGGTTCTCTTGGTAAAAGCTATTTGAAACGTGAGTGATTGTAAAACAACGTCAAGCGAATCTGTCATTCAGTATTAAAGTAAAACCATCATACATCTGGGCAAATACTAAATAGCACTGCCTGGTACTTTCTTGATCGAATAAAACCTAATTGTTTCAATTTCAGATTCCGAAATTCATGATACAATATTGGCCGTGTTTGGCACCTATGTTTTAGCATTTAAATTTTCAGCACTTGGCAAAATAATCAACAGCAAAAGTTAATTACTTACACCCCGGAGAAAGACATCGTTACTCTCAAGACGTAATCAAGGTCGATTATCCCGCAGAACTCAAGATTGGACGGAGGAAGCGCCGGAACTTTCAATGGTAGTATAACAGGCTCCTCGGATTTGTTAGCAAACGGTTCATTGAACTGCGATTTTATCACACTCGATCCTACTTTCTTGGAGCGATGATACGGAGAGCTCGCTTCAAATCTCAACTTCTACAGTCGTATCGTTCCGGTTAATGATAAAGTGAATAGGAATGTTAAGGAATTTTAATTTAATTTTAATTGCCAATGCTTGATCCAAACCGCAACATGCCAGCATGTTCTGCAGTATTTAAATGACATTTATGTTGCTCACTTTGACGTACCTGTCTCAAAGAAACCTGTATCTGCTCCACTTCGACTGTGGAATTATTTTCACATTCTACAGTAACAGGTATGATTTGACCAGGCACAAATCCACTCGAGGGAATAGATATTATTGCCGATAAATTTCCCTTGCCCATACAAAAGCAGCAAAAGCTCTTCTGCATGTTTCCGTGGATCGACAGCTACACATTTAAATTATTATCATGATGGTTCTAATCATAAGTATGTACTTCGAAATCGCTCAAGTTTTGATGAGTTTTACTCTGAAATCTCGGGACAAAAAGGTTGCGATATCGACGTAAAGAGGGTCGTTCACATTTACATAGAATACAGTTGAAGATGCAAACGGTATAACTAGTTTTCCATTTATGAAACCGAGCCATCTTCGATTCACGCAGATTTTGGAAACGTTTTTAATTTTAACAGGTGTCGATTGATAAAGAGGCATTCGTGAGGAACTGTGAATTTAGTCTAATACATTCAGAGCCACAATGTTGACTTACAGCAGCTTGCGGTCTCTCGTTTAAGTTATAGGCAGAAACAATTGTGAATGCAGCCTTGACCTCATGATCGAACTTCCATGGCCTGTCAAAAGTGGCCTTGATCGTATACCGTATGTGACCAATCTTATGCTCAAAGCTGTTAGGTAGCCCCATCGGTAGTTGAATACTAAACGGATAAACCAGGTGACCGGCTGGAAGCTCGATGGTTGGACCTGCGGTTTGGTGGGCAGTATTACGCACCCTGCAGTAAGGAATTCCTAAAGAAATAATTCTACAGACATACCGGAATCACTTCCTATCAAGTGGAACAGCGAGGAGAAGTAATTCTCCTCACCGCGGTACACTGTCCGCGACTTCCCTCGCTTTACAGTCCATCTCACTTTCGCCTCCCCAACGACCTTCACTCGGAGTCCTAGGGGCAAAAAAACTAGGATAAAGGAAAGGTTGTCATTCGTACGACTTTAGTGTTTCCGTAAAAATTTCGGACAGGCCTCATAAACCCACGAAACTCGTCTATTGCAGGAGAAATTTAACTCGTGACGAATTGTTTTACCTGCGTTTTTATAACGATAATAAAAGTGATGGTAGTTCAAAAAATTTAACGATTTCACATGATTTAATTAATGCGAATCGTTCATTTTGAACGTCAGAAAACATCAAACATGAGCCTAACAGGAGTGAATAGATAAGGGGCCGTACTTAAATTACGTAACGGAATTTGAAGAACTTTTCAACCCCTACCCCCCCTGTGTAACAGATCATAACAAAATGTCAACCCCCCCCCCCCCCCCCCGTCCCAAATTGTACGTAATTTTTCGGAATCAAATAACGAAATAGCATAAAATTTTATTAAAATCATTTGTATTTTTCATTATTCTTCAATTTATTAATTATTAATTAATTATTAAGTGTTTTAATTACTGTAAGTTGAGTGATCTAATGCCAAGAGCTACCGCAGCGCGCTAGTTTCAAAATGTTAAAGGTTTGGCTATAACAGAATCTGGCGCGGGAATTCAGTTTGAATTTTTTTATTAATTATCAAAAAATTTTACATTCAATTCAAAAAATTACGTACAAGCATCAAAAGACCCCCTCCCCCGTATCGTAACAAAGTGTAACAATCGAGTCTGACCCCCCCCCTCCCTTACGTTTGTTACGTAATTTAAGTATGGCCCCTAATCGAACTGCGTGTTCGGCTTGATACAGTATCAAACATTTTTTGAGTGAATACAAATTCTGATTTACTAATACTGTTAGACATTTGAGATTATTGAACAAAGATTAGTGAAGAAAAAAAATGCGAACTTATTAACGGTAAGACGTTGAGAAAAGAAGTTTTTAACGCTTCCGTCCGCACTGTACGTTTTGTGTACCTACTTTGAATGTAAACGTTTGGTGCTAGTGTCAAGCAGCCGTGCGCTTGGTGCCGAAATCTACTCGTAAAACGAACAGAACCAGTTTGTTCGAAAACATGCGAGTTATTAATGTGTACCCAGATTTAGTGAAATCTTTGCGATTTGCGGTCTGCCCAACATTGCAGGCAAACTCGATAACCTTTGATAAACTGATCTGCGCAAACTCTCTGCACGATTCTTCTGTAAAAAATTCCCGACAGATTGCCGCGTAAGACTTTTTGTATGCATAATTTTTTGTTCCAATTGATGGACAGATTTTTAATGTGTGTGTAAACGTGTATGCCTTTATAACTGGTTATATGGACTGCACACATAATTGCACGTCTGTGATATTAAGTAAATATTGAGAATGAATTATGGATGAGATTGCATCATTGATACACACAGCTAGAAAACAAACGCGTCTGCACGTTCCAATGCGTGTGTGTGAGATCATGACCTTTATCAGCTTGGATAAGGCCTGTTCGCATACACGAAACGCCGGGTGCTTTCCAATTTAGTAGAATCAAATAATGAAAGTACACTTTCACAGTGGATAAAAATAGAATTGAATGTCAAATTCCGCTAAAAAAGAGAAACCTAGAAAAAGGAATGGAAACATCCACGTTTAATGCACTGCTGTCAATTTAAACAGTACACATTGTTTTGCCACCGCTACGCAATAGAAAAATAAATGAATAATTCCATGCTCACCTCTGATCTCTTTCGGTGACGAAAAATCTGCCACAATTCTCCCTGACACAAGTTCACCCGGTAGATATATACCATTTTCACGGTCATATTCAATCGCTAATTGCGTGCCTCCCATCGGGACTTGCGAACCGTTATTGTTTCGTGCGTATACTTATGCAAAATTGCTTCAAATACGTTCCATACTCTGAAGTTCTTTGATCGTCGAGAAGCACGAAGTGATCTATGCCACAGGCGCTGACAAACACCAGCCGGCTCTCGGCTATCGTCATCAAGCGACGCGCCTCTTTCCCCAGGGCCGTCCAATTCGGCGGGGTTTTGGGCTAACAATAATCCAGGGACGAACAAACGTGGGGAACGTGGCTTGGCCAGTTTCTGGAAAGCGTAGGTATTTAGGAACTAAAAATTCATTCGTTAAAAAAATTATATGGGTGATGGTACACTGTTTGACCCCGCTACTCACTCGATATAATTTTTTTACTGCTTATAAAAGAATCATCTAGATATGCATGTTCAATTGAGTCACATGGACATTGTTTAAAATATGTGTTGAAAATTTGAAGATGCATCAAACTACCTGCGCGCTTTATTTCACATTAGAGAAAGTCTGTTCGCTACGAAATGCATCAACTCCACGATGTATAAGTACGGTCTGTACCAGAGATCCTGTACCCTTCGCGTTCTTCTTTCTCTAACAATAAGCCACACGGTCACTACCTCCGCCAAGGCAGGTTTGCGCAGATTTTACCTTTGCCTTACATACCTGGCAAATGCTGCCATCCGAAAGTTACGCATACCACGGCGCAGACGGTGACCGTGTAGCTTTGTAGGGGTTCTTTCGAAAACTATTTACGGTACGTAGATCATAGAGATTTCTTATATCTCTATGACGTAGATACTACGTAAACCAGAAGGACCAGAAGCGACCACCGCATAGGTTTCTTTGATCATTCTGCTGCCAGTTTGTGAGACCTTGAACAAGTGGCCGCCATGTTTTGAAACAGTATACTTAGCGCCTTGAGGCGCGTAATTTGAAACATACATTTGAACATGAAAGAACATTACAACATAAAATTATACGACACATTAATATTTTTGACAAGTATAAAACAGTTTGTTGTTGGTTAAATTATCTACTTGGGCGTGAAATAATCATTTTCAAATCATTTTTTCAAAGTGGCATTCGAGACGTGGAGAAATATGATAGATTCCATTAACAAGCCTATTATACGGTATACATATAGAAATGAAATCGTTTAGCCTTCTGAGTAACGAAGCTTTCACGCAACTAAAGGAAACGATCTGCATTGCTTAATCGTGAGCTTAAGATAAAAAGTCCTCTAAACATGAAATCGCATTGAAACAAATTTTACTTACTTTTGTCACTCTAAATTTTAAAAAGCCTAGTATCAACCTGTCGGTGCGATGTCGTCAATATCTGAATCGATAGGAGACATCCAAATTTGTGCGATTGCTATCCGTATTGTCAAAATTGATAGTCTTTTTCGAAAATTCAAGGACTGTAGTTCAAGCGCATGGTAACTTGTTACTTACCGAACACGGCTGATAAGTGGGAGACGGGCCAAACGGATGATCAACTCGTGAGTCACAAGCTCGAACAAGGTTGAATAAGACGCGAGGATAAGAAAAACCAAATATCATCAGATGATATAGTAGATGCCTGGCTTACCTAGTCTATTCTTGAATTTCATATGATACCCAAATTCTCTCACAAGGAAAGTGCCCTAGGTCTAAATCATTAATTTTCTTCATTCAGTGACATGTTGTAATCTACCGAAATACATCAGTCACGTATTTTACCTGCTTATCGGCCGCTTAAGTAGCAAAGACCACCCCCCCCCCCCCCCCCCTAAATAAGGCAGGCATCCGTTGAGGCTAAAAACACTGCCCAATTTATCATCAGTTGATGGTAAATAATTTCCTGGACTTGTCAAAAAATTTGATATCATGATATCATTACCGAGGCATGCTGAGAAATCGAATTTTGGGGGTAAACTATAAGGGTAGTTTTTAAAAAATGACGTCTCCAATGTTTTTTGATGTACTAAATAATAGCGCTTACAAATGGTTCGGAACTGGGCACATGATATGGCAATCGATGAGTGGCAAACAAATCCAAAACAGTTTTTGTTAGATTAAGTGCTTTTTCTTAATTTGAACAGTTAGAAATATTTTTAAAAATCTATTGTACATTTTCTTGATATTTATTACGGTAAATTCTTTCATTTATTCCCCTACCAATTTTCTTCGAAACCTCATATGTTTTATCCATGGAATTGTATCATGATCCTTCATTATAAACATTTCCAGCATCAGTACGTCTAGCCGTCCATATTAACAAGTACAGTTTCGAGAGAAAGAAAAAACTCTCAAAGGGAATCAGAAATATTTGAGTAGTGCAGATTGTTCAATTGAATATTGAACATAAATACTGAATTTCCAAATTATAACATATTCCCGATAAATACTCAAGTTAGGTGATTAAGATGAGACTGACAAGTTCATGCAAGCGAATTACTTGAGCGTAAATGGGGTTGCTTTCAAATTGTTAACCATCGCGTTATTCGGTGACATCGAAACGAAAGATCACGTGTCGCATCAACAGAACTCAGCAGCAAAGTGATATTTCATATAATTCCAACATTATACCCACTAGTAGAAGACACCACGAGATTTGGTAAGAAAAATAAACCTCCCTCCCTCCCTCCTTCCCGCTTTAGCACAGTTCTTCGCCGCAAACCTGTGATAAAATCTGAACCCTAATTACCCGCAGGCTCAACGGTGGTAATTTTTATTTGTCTCCTTCCCCTTCAAAAACAAATTTTTGTTTACTCGTTCATTTGCAAAACGCGGCGTAAACTGGTCGAAGGCGTTATGTATCAAGTTATATTACATTTATACGCAGGTATATACCGCGTACCTACCTTACACCCTCTGCACCGGGGATGCCGCGCAACTTTCCTCAACGGGCAGAGCGACTGCGTAGGGGTGGATAGGGGGTGGTAGTCCCGGGCCTGACCGAGGAGCAGCAGCCGTGACACGACCACCATCACCATCAACGTAAGCATCCAGTAGCGCACGATCCGCCGTTAGGGTGACCAGGGTAACGCGATTCCCTTATCGCTGCGTATAAAAGTGGTTTGACGCTTTTCGCAACGCACGTGTTTTAACCATCTCCATACACTTTTGCTCAAACAAAAACGAAAAGAAGGACTAAGGGAGCACGGAGCAAAATATTAAACAGTATTGCCGGCTCGTCGGTGGGAAACGTTACCGCACAAAAGCGGCAATTTGAAGAATCGCCGTGTGCCGGCGGGGAGGGGTGAGGTCACCGCACACCGTCAACAGGTTATGGAAGAGTGTTGCGAGATTGCCGAATCTGCGCGTCTAAATCCACACACTTGTCGATTCAATTTCTATTTCAACTATCATACTGCGGGTGTTACGTAGACATATAGGTAGATTTTTGTGCATCGCGACTCAATGGTCATAAGTCATAACGATACATAACTTTGAATGTGTCGTAAATAAACAGAACTTAATTTTACCTCGCGATACGAGATAGATTCTGTAGAACCTACAGTTACCACTGGTTTTTGAACGCGCGGGGGTCGTTCGGCCCCTTTTCCGAAAACGTCGGACAGTTAAATTTTTTCATGTTATTTTCTCATTTGCGTTAATTTGATGTTGTATACCGAGTGTGAAAACGACGAGTATTGCTAGTATAATTGATATCGGTATTCAGAGTGTAATAATATCATTAACAATGAGGGATAAGGAACAATGTGGTGTATACTATGTATAATCTGTGTTGCGATAATGAAGACTGTAGTCGATAAATCAACGTCCGAGCCCCGCGGGTGTGCGAGAGTGAAGGGTTAAAAGGGGGCGAGTGTGTTTCCATCCATCTATGATGATAAGGTACTATATTCATTGTGGTCTGTATTGGGGCATAGATTGAAGAGCTGTATATAATATGCCCCAGGACGTGATTAATCGTGGCATATCATTATAGTGAGTATACGTAGGCGACGATGTACGCACATGGGTATGAATACGCATACTGTTGTGAAAATAGCGTTTCATGATGATATTAATCCTATGTAATTTGATAAGTAATAATGAAACAATGCCGATCAATAAAGACCTTTGCCGAGCACTCTAGACGAACTTAACTACCATCGCAATCATGGTCTGTGCTAAGCATCCACATCGGCAACCTGGCCTGTATCGTGTAGGCTATGAAGGGCCGCGATTCGGTTTTAATTGAAGCACAAAAGCGAATAACGAGGCATCGAGGCGGGATCCAAAAGGTCGGGGATCCACGAGGAAAGGAAAAGAAAGGCTTAGTCCCTGAGCTTAAGGGCGCTAGGTAGTAAAAGGGTGCGGGGTTGGTATTTTAGAGAAAGATCCGAAACAGGATGGCGGTCAATAGCCCTGACTCTTACGGCAAATCGCCAAAGAGCATCCGCCATTTACCACAGCCACCGCAAGCCTCGGGTCAAAAGAGTCCGACACAAAGGTACTCGGAGTCGACCAACTCAGAATCGGGGGACTCGAACTCGGCAAAGACAAAGACGACCCGAATACCCCGCACTTTTGATCTATCCACGGAATATTACCCACAGGTCGGAAGCGCCAAGTTCGACTGCGAGGAGTTCGGAGCTGCCGGCTCGCCGGCAAACCCGGGAAAAAATCGCAACGGCGATAACACCGGAAACTACTTCACTTTCTCCGCCCCGAAAAGTCCCAACAGCCCGGAAAGCCCGAACGCCGGTCCCAGGACTCCAAGGACCCCCAGGACCCCCAAGAGTCCCAGCTGCGATGGAAGTGTGTTTAGCTCTCCAGGGTTTCCCTCCCCCTCGAACGTCTTCCAGTTCTGTAACGTCAGGAGGAACTTAAACAAGACCATGTCTTACCCACCAAAGAGCCCCATCACTCCAACGGTATCGGGATCCCCACAGCCCGGGCACAATCAGTATTTCAATTTCAGCCACGCAAAAAGTCAGACCGCCACGAATGCCAAAAAGCAGTCCGAGTTTTTCGACCGCCGGCGTAGTTCCTGCTTCAATCTTGGCCCCAAGAGTCCGAGGAGTCCAAGAAGCCCGAGGAGCCCGATGTCCCCAACGATCATTGCCCCGACTGGACTGAGTCGAGGCGAGAGTCCAGTGGAACCGAAGCTGCAGGTAGAATTTGGCGCGAAGAGTCCCAGGTCACCGGGTCATGGGCAAACGACCAGGTTCGACTACGACAGTCCTCGCCGTGGAAACCTTCCCTCCGGAGAGTTCAATCGCAGCCAGGGATGCCTCGTTGGAAAGGAAACTCTCGTCGACGCCAAACCCGGGAAGACCATGGCCCGGAGGTCCACGAGTGACCTGACTGACCTGACCGAAGCTGAGACCCAGGTTACCATGCTTTCAAGTCCCGCCGTTCGACGAAGGGGCTCGATGAAGGCAGGCTTGGGTAATAGTCTCTTTGATTCAGTAAATCCTTGTACTTCTTGTATCCATGCTGCCTGTCCGAGTCGTATGAACTTTGTTGGAACTGGACGCTATTATATGAGATAAAAATCACCAGGAGTTGGTCAGGCATCGAAAAAACTTCCGAGAAGTGATCACAATGTTTGATCAGTGATTGGAAGATTTTTTGGGAAATTGGCACGAATCTAAGAGAGTTGTCAAATCCCAAAATTTACCGAGCTGCAATATGAAAACACTTCCTCTACAATGATCTGCATTAACTGAATTGTCACGTGTAGAAACTCGCCTGACAGTAGTTTTGTATCTTGTCTGTGAATGCCGAAAGGTCAGTTTCCTCAAAATGTGTAAAAAACTCAGAATGTCCATAAGACCTGTCAGCCTGCGGTCGCCCTGATCGTTGTGGGAGTTTAATGAGGTTCAAGGTCCCACTTTCCTAAATTATGCTTAAATATGTATACCCTTTGCACATTACGCGCACTTTACCCACACCTTCTTCGCAACTTAACACATTCACTGGCACGTCAGTCAAGTAACACGGTATAGGTGCCCGTATGAAATAGGATCAAGGAGAGCCATGTATACCTATGTATAGACCGTGCATTAATCCGAATGACGTGAATTTGTCCTAAAGTGATATTATCTTTTCACGAAATTCAAAGCGCCTACGTATTAAACACACGTAACGGTACATTTTTTGTAATGTTCCATGACACGTTCCCTTTTTTGAACATTGCTAGAAAGAAAATAGTTTCACATCTGTCTGCCTGATCAAACGGAGCGGGAAATATATGTACTTGGCAATTCAGAGTACAAATAAGAGTGACCGAGATTCGAGTTTCAAAAATAAAGTAACAATCAATGAATTTCAATCCTTCAGAAGATAGTTTCGTTTAATTCATATCAGCAGCAGCACGAAGTGGAATCCGAATAGTCGTTTAACAGAAATTTCAATTTTTTCATGCAGCTTATCTGGCCTCACGACGCGGTTCAAGGGACAGTCAGGCGTCGAATTTGTCGAACGTGAGCAACGAGGACGTGGGCCCCCTCAATTTCACCGCTCACCCTCGAGGGCGACAGCGGAGGACATCAAATTTCCTCGAATTACCCGGTGAGCAGCTTGACAAACAGTTTGTGTCGTATTTTTTGAATTTCGATACCTAATGACACCTGCGCCGCGCATGATTGACATAAAAACGATAAATTGAGGGTGCGTTTGTACTCGGTGAATCAATCAACCACTGGAAGTAACATTTTTCAGAATTTTTTTTTTTGCTATACAACGTTCAACTCTGACAATGCTTCATCGGGCTGGAGAAGATCCTTACGAGATATAACATGTATTCACACCCCAATCCTCTAGAGAGCTTGACTTTGACAGGAAATCCAAAGTTTCGGAAAATATTCTAAGTACTCGACGGAATACCAAGAAATAACAAGATATTATTTTACTCCGTAATTTCGGGTCAAATTCAAACACATCAATTCTCGGTTGAGGGTATAACATAAAGTTTCCTAGAGTCAAGACTCACTATAGGCGACTCGATATGTGAGTATTATATACCTGCCTAGTAGCTTCTGATTTGAAACATAAATTATAACACCCATCCGGAGCTTTTCAACCCCTACTACATAGATTGTCACAAGCTTTCACCGAAAATTTAACAGGTCGGTAAAATATATAATATGATTGCACAGAGTGCGTGCTATGATATGCATAGTGATCCAGAACGCGTATTATTCTTGGATAAAAATTCCGAGCATACGTCGATCCGTTTTCCACCTTATTTTTCCTTCCATTATTTGCCTTTCCCTTCGTTTTTCGCTTCACCCGTAAGGGAGATTTCCTCTCGCCGCAATGACGCGCTGTAGACTCTTATCAAATCAACAATATACCGGCTCTTTGAACCTGCTCCGGCACAAAAATTCAGCGAAAATATAAAAATATAAGAGGTCTGCTAAAAGTATATCTATACAGTATAATATTGGGCCGAACCTTACACATTATACGCAGGTAAAAGGCTCGATCAGAGAAAATCCTACCCTTCATGCACATCAAGACCTGTAAGCCCGGGCGGCATGACAGCTTAATTATTTTCCAGAGCCTCGCGGAAAATGGGTTCGTTCGGAACGCTATTTATGTAATCTGAATCAACAGAAAATCTGCCATGCGGCTGTGAACACCGTACGATTATATCGCCTTCAACGTTGCGAGCTCTATACTCTTTCTATCTTGCCGGTAATTCCTTTACATAATTATTTATACCCATGTTGCGACACGAAGAGAAAAATGAAAACTCAAATTCTTTAGATTTGGATCTTTCCTACTCTGCCGCTGACCTTACATATTTGGAATAAGGATGACCTTTGACAGGAATAACGGATTTTCGAACTATATGGTATTCTTGAGTTTCTTACCCTGAGTTGTGTCGATATTCTCGTTTTCACATTTCTACCTCGTATTTATTTGCCTGGATACAATTTTCGAGAAATTCTGTAGGGATTTGATAAAAAGGGGATTAATTCCGTATCTTTTTATTACGCTTGACTGTTTTGTTCACTGGGGACAGAGGGGGGGGATTATTATATTATATATAAACTAAACTCCAACAGCTGTTTGCGGATTCTCGTAGAAAGTTATTTGCATAATCTTAAATCTACTTTATAAATTCGTTGCGGGTCTTTTACTCCGCGAACCTGCTGTTAGCGAATTCAGAAGTTAAAAAAGATTCGCCTAACCTTTATCCAATCGCATCTGATTTTCACGTACATCGATATACATTTAATAAACATAAAAGCATTCAAATATTTGACCGAATAACATTTTTTGATTATAATCGTTTCGTATAATCGTTTCACGTACAAGGAGAGCAAAAAGAATGCTGAAAAACAGCAAGCGGCATTAATTGCGTGCTTGTTTCAGGGGAGACGAACAGGACAAAACCGAATAACTCTTTCGGAAGTTCAAAAGAAATATCGATACCATCGTTGATATTCCGTTTCAATTTCCATTCCAATTCTTGCCGCTCCAGCGTTCTGGTTGAAAGTATGGTATTAGTACACAAAAAGTAAGAATTCGGTATTAGTAGGGCAAGATGAAAAGATTGGCTGAAAGTGCTTGCTGTACCCATACAACGCTGTCTTTTTTTCTTCTACGTGTTTTTGATCTCGAACATCCTCCCAATCCTTGACGCAATGATCGAAAACCACAATTAAATTAACCCATTTAACATCATTACGGTAGAAAAGAATTGCTACCGTTAGCCCGAAACTAACCATATCTGATTGTGAAATCCGAAAAGGTTCACTTCAGGAGATTGTAACATTCTCAAAATCGCTACAGCGCAGCTTATTCCTTTCGCTTGAACCCTCGAAATAATTTCGAACGGTGACCACATCTCTTGTCAAGAGTGAAAACGATGACAGTGAGTATACCTGAAAAATACTTTCACGGATAAACAAATTTGGATAAAGTTTGCAAGCGAGTAGCGCAAATAGGAAAACGAAAAAATAAAAACAACAAAGAAAAACGTAGCAACGGATTCAGCTGTGTCGAGGACAAAGCACATTACAGTATGTACGAATATATGTGTACAGTTGTACGTACATGCGCATATATATACTCATAACCCACGATCTGTTCCCCGTTATTTTATTAATGTACTCGAGAGTTCGCGTAATCACGTCGCGGTCCAATTTTTGCGGCCACGGGCGGCGATGAGGCGGCCGAGCTGCGGCGAGAAATTTCTCGTTAGGAAAAAATTATTTCTACGTCTATATATATATATATATATATATTATACCTATATACATTTCCATTTTGCCTGTGGAGGAGGAAAAGAGAAGAGTATTGAATATAACTGCGAAGAACTGAGAACGGGGGAAAGTTGAAGGATCTGAGCTTTTTCAAAGTAGTCTCGGCGCGGCGGGCGGACGGCATCTGCCGTCCCTCCCCCCTCCTCAGCCCCTGCCGCGCCGACGAAAGAGAGGTGAACGAAAATGTATCACAGGCTTCCGTCGGCATTATACTTATATAAGAAGAATTTTCTGAGTGAAGAAAATTGGATTGATCCTTCGGAAGATTCGTCTCCTGCAATCTCACTTATATTTTTAATAGGCAATATACCGGCTGTGTCACAGCTGAGTAAGACGAGAAATTAATATAAGACATGACGAAGTACATCAAAATAAAGAATGTTGAAAAAAAAAAAAAAAAACAGGCTTGATATAAACCTAACGAAAATACCCTTTGTCCCTGTCCCTCCCACTAAGGGGAAGATAATTAACCACGTGAAGAAAATAAAAGTTTTATTTCGGTACCTCTTCAATTGCCACACGATAATTATGCAAACTTGGTTATGGCACAAAGGGCGGGTAAAGACATCCGTTTGAAAACTTAGCTCGTGATCAACCAGGAGACTATTTTCTAACAGTTCATAAGTCTATTGACAGCCATATTGCATCGTAACTGGAAATAAGCAGCAAATTCTGTGATGAAAAACGCACAACCATTCAGGTTCCGTTATATTGTTATTCTTTCAGAGGACTAACCCAATTCGGTGGTAATCAGTAATTTTCATCGGTTAAACGTAATGTCTATTATAGACTACGAGGTAAGTGTATCGCTTTCTTGAATTTTCAGGAAATGTGGGACGCAACTGGTACCATTAAGTGTCCATTAAGGGGGGTACAGCTTAGATGGTCTAATCATACCTAGTTTTAAGAGTTTTTTTTTTTTTTTTAAGAAAACTAAAACACTTAGGGCAATATGAGTTTGAGGGCTTCATTATTTATGGTTTCAAGAATATATTGGAATTTTTTCATTAAGACTAATAACAAAACGGCTACATGATGCATATATGTAAGTAGCAAACGTCTTCGAACTCGAATGCTTTTGATGTGGTGCACCTCTCGACATCACTGTCCATCTTGTAACAGATAGGAAAGTTTTGTCGAGTTAAAAACACTTTTTCGGTTTTAAACTCATGACCCAAATGTTCAAAGAAATTTTTTTTCAAATACATACGATTATTAACAATAAATTTTATTTTTCGACCAAAAAAGTGTTAAAAAAATTTTTGGAATGAAATTCAAAAGTCTAGCCACGAGCTCGAATCGATAATCAAGTTTTAAAGATTGCGTGAAAATTTCTAGTTGTTCGTAAAAAAAATAACTGAGGAATCTGCGCCACCGGATTGAAAAAGTGATCGTTCGCAACAATCGCCATGTCACAATTTTGCTGTGGATTTCAATGACATAATTCTAAGATTTTCTTGAAATTATAAATAATAAAGTCCTTAAATTCAAACTGCTCCAACTGTTTTCATTTACTTAAAAAAAACTTCTAAAAATAGGTACGACCTTAGAACGTCCAAGCTATTCCCCCCATTAATTGCCATGACGGTCAACGGTCGATCTGTGCCGATATCTGATTGGAGTAACTTGTATTCTCCGTGTATTTTCCAGTACCTGACCACGTTCGGCCGAGAGTTCACAGCCTCCCTGAGAAGGCGTACAACCCTCGTGCATGCGACGATCTCTACAGACTGCGAGCCTTCAGCATCACCCACAAGGGCGTGGTAAATCGCGGGGACTCCATTATCTCGAGGCGTAGCCGGAGCAACACCTCGGTAAACAGCGGCCGGTTAGTCACTATCACTATACGTCTTATCTAATATCCGTTTCTGCCCAAAAAATGCTTTTCTTTCATACCCTTGGCCCACACAAGCCAATTGATGCTTGCATGCTATGTGGACCACCATCAGGCCCCGGTAGCCGTACAATCGAACACTTTGTACACCGCAATATTAAAAATTTAAAACGATCGTCATTCAGGAAGAGCAACGTGTATAATAGAGTTAAGTATATGCTTCTTCGTTATACCTGCAGCAATTTACAATCGTACTGAACATACTCAAAAATTCTTATAGCGCTGATTGGAGCGCTGTGTATTTGAGAAATCGCGAAAATGTCGGCAAATAGTTGGCACCGGTAATAGAACATAGTGCTCGTGTACCTCACTCTATTCAGTTTCTCGTTCCTGGGGCAAATACGCGCTGGAAATTTAGTTTAGTAACTCTTTTACTTGAGTTCAACGTGTGGAAGAGGTGAAGGTATAGAAGTTTTCCAGTAAAATCATGCCGAATTACACGGACCGCATTGGGAAATAGATTTCGACCCCGCTCTTCAAATTTCATTCTTGTCTTGTTGGCACTTGGTGATTTTATTACGTCGAATGTATGTTCTGTGTTGCTACCGCGCTATTACCAGTACAGGCATGTGTGCTGCACCTGCAGATAAGCAGCTGAAGTTACATCGAATTTATTTGCGTCTGTTGGGACGGTAACAGTTACTGTGCGTTCTTATTAGTCAGCTCTTAAGCAGCTTGAATACTCTGAGGAACATGCGTGGTAGGCCAATTATTTCCATTTCAAAACGTCAAAATCCTTATTCAATAATTTCGATCATTCGTAGATTCGAACTGTCTTCGTGCTGATTAGTTTTAGTATTAGTTGAGAGAAATGAGTTTTCTCAGTTAATACTCTGATTAAAAAACATCTTCCAAATTTCTTTTGCCATCCGTAACAGTGAAACCATGTATACCTATATCTTGCGCATATCCGTTCGAAGAGAATAATCCAGATATTCATGTGTACGTATTGTATATTCAGAAAGTAAAGCTTCGCGATTTGTGTTGGAAGAGTTGGCTCAGCGACCTCCAAATGGATGTTGAAACCTGCAGGTTTTGCAAACTACGAAGATTTTGGGTCGAGTTTGACCCGACTTAATATATGGCAGACTTTTGTAAACAAGTGCCGTAGCGTAAAAAGTTTCTTCGTGGTCGGGTACATTCGTAGGAGGGTTGTGTCTAATGTCGTGAACCCCCCGCCGGCCAACATGTCCGATATCGTCCACCCTCGTTTTCTCACTTATCCCGTGTCTCGGGAATTTTTCATTGTTTAACCGCTTTTACAAATCATCTAACCGGAAATTTCGGAATACAAACATGTTGGAATATTAAGTAGGCACCTGAAACTGATCGCCTGAATTTTTTCGAAGTTTTTGAAAAGCCTTAAATGGGGGAAAAGGAGCCCAGGACGAAATAGTCCACGCTGGCTGGCAACGTCAGTAAAAAACCACGTGGTCGGCGGACGGTTAACATGTTTATATTATACGTATACCCGTGTACAATTGCTCCTGGACTCGTCTATTCGAAAGAGACAACGGCAGCGCAATTTGTGGGTTGGTAAAAACGTGTTTTTTTGTAAATCGCAACACATGCAGAACGTCAAAAAATGAAAGAAAGTCGACTCGTACAAAAATAACCTTTTTGCCCTTCAACATGCTCGTACTTGATAGTACAATTGTAGAACTTAATATGGGGCTCAAAAAACATGGATTGTCAACGCTTTCCTTAATTTTAATACAAAGCAGGCGATTACGACACCTGCACTACCTTCTCACATGTACGCGATACAAAATAAAGTCAGTTAAGGGTTGGTTTTCCTGGGAACGAAGGAGGTCCGTGAGTCAAAATATTCGGTTCAATTTTGACCTAGCTGTGAGTCAAGAAACGTGTATCTGACAGTTACCTAACAATGCTGGTCGTCTCTAGCGCATCCGGCCGGGTTGGCGTGGGGTGGTTGGGGCTGTTTAGTTGCGTGCAAGCAGTCGGCTATTCTATTTGGCCCCCGCGGATCGGCCGGTCGTTTAGAGGCGCGTTAACAATAACATTAGGGTGAAACATTCCAACTAGTATAGATCCTGGTGTAAAGCTCCTCAGCTTCTACGTTCGGATCTACATCATCATCCGGTAATTCAAAATTGCGATCAACGTAATACTATAATACACTATTCAAGGAAATAACTTGGTAACGTAAGTCACGTGTTGTATACATATCAATGTGAAATTTTTATTTGAAGCTCCAGATCTATTCATTCCAATGTGACGATATAATTTGAAAGATTGCGAAGTGTACGTCGTGGATAAAAAATTAAAATTTCAAATTTACTCCAATTTTTTGAGGTTTATTGTCTCATGGAGATCAACACCAATACGCGTGAGTGTCAAATGCCTTAGTTCACCCTTCAGAACGCCAAAAATAAAATTTCAACTGATATAGTTTTTCCATCTAACAATGAGTATATGATAGATTCAAGCTGTTTTTGTACAATTTTTATTAAGCATGCTAGACATTTGGGTCGCTTAACGAGGGTGTCATTCACAATGACGGTGAATTGTAATTTCTATAAGCCCGCAATTACTGAGTTCTTAAGCGCTGGGATTTGAGGAGTTTATAAGCTGGGATGTGGATTGTATAATCTTTGGTTGAAGGCTCGTTAAGCAAGTACCCCCATTCTTAAGCTACGAACTTTTTGATTTGATTTTTGATTAATTTTTCTCTCGCTCGTTTGAATTGAAGCGTTACGTCATATTCGTATCAATCGAGTGATCACGTTTTAAATCCTGGATAAAATATTTCACAAATCAATTTCGTGTTGTCAACCAAATTTGGTTTGAATTTTGATTTTCATCCAAACCGACCTGCACTTCATTCCTCGCTCAAATCCTGCAGTTCGTTAAAATAAATTAATTACAATGATATGCTATTTCCTGTTGGACCATGACTTTCAACTGTATTTTCACCTCATTGATAACTCAATCCAATAAGCAATTCTCCTCGTTTCGTTACATGTATGTACACCTGTAAGTGGTGGATTCTTATCGATTCAAGGACAGCCGCGTCGTCTGCTACGCAGGTTAAACAGGTTTTACCAGTCCACACCGGAGTCTTTAGATTGCAAATTGCATTTGCATTAAAAAGATGTTCAGCTTTTAAAACCAAAAACGATTTTCTCCCTCCGTTCACCTAACGACACCCATAAGTCACTTTTGGAAGACTTCTACAGCGCGCTCTAATGCTGACGTAGAAATAATTTAGGAGAAAGCGATTTCCCCGGGAAAGGGAGAATTTTCGATATCCATACGTAGGTGAAGATGTGCATTTCGTTGTTAAAAGCAGAACAGGTGAATTTGTAAAAGCTGCGAGAATAATGAAAGAATGAAATAATCGAAAGTAGGAGAAATAATACGTTCATGAAACATGCCCAGCTCACTGCTCCCTAGAGATTCGAAAGACTCAGCCACTAAGATTCATCCAAGTTTGCTTACTCTTGCGTTCAAACAAACCATCTCCTAATTGTGTTATACTTTGTAAGCCTGTTAGCAACCGTCTATATTTGTCTCAGCCTCGAGGCGCAGACGTTTGTCGACTGATACTCGTTGTCGGAATATAATAATACGCCAGTCGATATTCACTCACAAGAAAGCGTGGGTTTGGCAAAGCAGCCATGCCACGCGCGGATAGAAAAAAATAACAAACAAATAAGAGAGTGAAACTTTCTAAAATACTGCGATAATTAGCCCTCATCCACTATGGAAATTACTGGAAATTACAACGTTGTAATTTGATTCATCGACATTGAATACATCTAATTAGGAGTCGGGATCAAGTGAATAGCTGATTTACACCGTTGGTTTCTTGAAATATTCTGGAAATAAACCTTTTTCTGATGTTTAATTCAGAAAAGTTAAAACAAATCTGACAGCAATTTAAATACAATCGTTGCACGGTATCATGAAATTTGACAGACTCTGAACATCTGGTGTAAACTGACAACTAAGCAGTAAAACTACAGATTTTCGTCTCCAACTATCTATATACTGTGCCAGTTACTCGGTGGTTACATCGTCCGAAGTTCGATGAATATATTAAACTCGTTTTGCAGCAGAATGTTCCGATATTGAGTAGTGTAGAAAACTACCTCGAAGGCACATCCATTCATATATCGGCTCTACTTTCGGCACGCATCTAGAGGACGAATCCCTCGAGAAAATCGAGGTCCTGTCGCCCCCCTCCTCTCTCTCCGTATCACCCTTCAAGCCTGTCTGGCCCGAGCGCTGAAACCTGGGATTCTACGCAAAAAGCTCCTACCTACTTACTCGGCGTCGCGAGTGTCTCTGAAAAAGACATAAAGTTCAAACAGGTGGTGAGTGGGTGGTCCACCGGGCATCGCAAAGCTTCGGCCCTCTTCGCTGGCTGGTATTCTGTATGTAAATTAGTTAATTACCAGATGAAATGCAGCATTGTGCTCCGGTCATACGTGCCTTCTCGATCTCCGCTGGTTGGAATGCTAAATTTTTCATCCATATCCACTAGCAACGTACTAAATTTTAACAAACAACAGGTTTCACTCAGGGCTTATGGGCAAATCCGGATGCTTTATTGTACAATGTTTCATCAAGCGTCTCGTGCACCCGTGAAAATGGAATAACGAAATTTTCCTGTGGTATACGTTTTTTCGAAAACCAATCGCAGAATGGGTGAAAAATTCGCTCAGTTTTAAGAACCCCCAAGCTCTTGACATTATTTAACGAACAGCTGCAGTATCGCAACGAAACGTGCCTTCATAGCTTGGATAGTCTGTCATGTGTATCATTGCTCACCGTATATTCTCATCTCACAATCTGTTACCGAAATTAGTTCCAAAATATTTTATGGCCATGTTTTTCTTCTTGCAGAATCATAATTCTATTAACGTTGAGTACTCTGTAGTAGACATTTTTGGGCAATTTGTAACACGCAAACTTTGTCAAGAAACTATTTTTCTCAAGAAAAATGTATCAAACAGAGTGAGTGTATAGGGAATTGCTCGGTTCGGTAATTCTTTGCTTGATTGTCTAATCGATTTCCATCCAATTGAAGAAGTCACTATCTCAGACCTTCGCCTAAAGCCCTGAGCCTCGACCTTATCAAGTGCTTTTCCAATAGAATCCTGTTGCCAACAACTCTCTCCACCCCGCACTTCTAATATACGACAGGCTTTTCGCGTGTTAGATTTCAACAAGATCGCCAACGTTAGGGAGAGAATGGAGTTATCTTCATCAGAAACTATTTTCCTCAGTTTCTTTTTTTTCACGCTAAGAAGAATTAGTCGTAAATATCGAAGAGAACTGTTTAGAATTATGAACGCTTGTATTCATCGATTGTATTCGAACTTTTTCAAGTCACGAAGGCTTGACTAATCTCAAGTCGGATAAGTCCCCTCGTACGAAAACCAACAGATGCAGAATGAAAAACAAATTTAAGCCGTAACGATATGTCGTATCGATTATTCATAGTAACGTGACATATTCTCTCGCATCACGTCAGCATAGCATTAACAGTTTTAATCATATTGTTCCTTGACAGTTTGAAAATTGGTGTTCATCACTTGCCAAGACACTGACTTAAAGATTACATGTGTAGTTTTCACGTACGAAATTATCTGCATTTTGTCGTAGCAGTAAGAATATATTCGGTATGTTTTGGGTAGCCCAGAGTCCCACAGTAATCAACTGAAGCCTCCGACAGTTCAGCTGTCCCAGTCTTCCTACAGTGACCGTTATGTATTGTCCCGAAATAAACAGTCACAAACGTAGTGCACGTTTCTCGCCCTAGTTACCTGTGAGTTATTGTGTCAGTCTCGAAATCCTATACCCTCAGAAGTCTGTCGTCAAAGACTATAGACTCAGCTGTAATCACATGTCGTCCTGTTGTATTGTATTCAGCAAATGTGTCAGAGCGTAGAGTGAATTTTTGATAGTACGTTAATTCTGCAGGGAACCCGCGCAGGATACTTGAAGGAGATTTATTAAATCAATCACAATAACAAATTATGTAATACAATTGAACCTCAGGGTGAATAATACCTTGACATAGTAGTCAGAGACCACAGATTTTCCCGGTAATAGAAAGTTTTTTTTCTTTCGTTGCGCATCAAGAGAAGAGTACTGTCACAGGGAGGAGGATTGGAAACGGAAGTGTAAAAAAAAAAAAAAAAAAAATTGGAGGGAGGAAGGAAGAAAGGAAGGAAGGAAGGAAGCTGGCTTCGGCTCGGCTTACAATGATCGGCCAGGCTTCTATAGCCGAGCACATATTGTCAGCTCAGCCAAAAGTGAAATGACTCGGAATCCCAATACTTTTGGAAGATCAGAGCCTGGCACGTAGCTTTGCGGGCTGTTATTTCGGGACTCAAGCGTTGACCAGCATCGTAGTGTAATAGCGAGTAGATGGCGACGGCGCGGCTACATCCTCGACGCGGCGATCACGACTTAAGACTCTTCAATCTCGATTGACTCCTCGACTTCCACGGATCTTTGAGACCTCACGTTCGACGAGGTCACCGATTTCACCGTTGACGAGGACTGGACCACCGATGATGATTGAATGCTCTGCACTGACTTCGAGGTCTTCACCGACTGGGACTGTACCGTTGCGGTTGACACTTTCGATGATTGCTGGACAAGGCTGGATGCGTTGTCGTCGACTGGTATATAGAATAGAATAGAATAGAGTACAATAATAGTTATAGACAGATAGACAAGTAGATAGAAGGATATTTATTCGATCGCGGACATATGTAAAATAAAGAAAGCGGACCGTGAACCGAAACAATGGGATTAAGATTATACTAGCACTGGTCAAATTATAGCGCCATGGTTAAGCCAGATTCGCACGTAGAGAGACAGGGAGAGAAAAGGAGTTTATACGAATTACGGGGATCCGCAAGGGGTGTAAATATACTTCATCAACTAGTATTGCAGGTAGCCCCTAAGTCTTCATTTACTCAGGAGAAGCAAAGTGAGCCTTGGATTGACTTTAACCGACAATTATGTATGTATTTACAGGCGTCTACACGCGAGTCCTCTATCGATCACCAATCCCTCATGTCATAATATAACATGACACTTTGAGGCGCGCTATAGCAACACTGACAGCAACAATTATGACCAGCAAATGACGGTGATAACATCTTTCTCGACCCTTATGCGATGCTTTTATCAATTCACTGCTACTGTTGGCACAAAATCGCTTCCGCGGTAGTCGGGATTTCGATAACGGGTTCCTGATATCCGGTAGGTGAACAAAAACCGGATACACATAACAGGACATACTCCGTAAGAATCACTTTTATACAGTAATAAATTTATGGTGTTTAGCTGTGAGCGGCTAGATGATAGAAACTTGTTAAAAATACAATACAAGCGAAGAAACCCCGCGAGGCTTTGATAAATGATACCCAGCGACGTGCTCATCGCAAAAAAAAAACCGCTAAGAATCCACAAGCTTTTGTCCATCTCCACAGACAACCGAAAACTTCGCGTGATCTCATTAAACGGCTCCTAGGCACGCCATCGGAATTAAAAATGTTCAAAAAGTGAAGAAGCTGAATAAATCACAGCACAAGTAGATAGTAAAGACTCTATAAAGAGTTTATAGATCACTGATTAGCACTAAAACATTTTGAAACGAAGTATTACTCTTCAAAACGACATCACGAGAGTTATAAATCGTTTTCAGTAAATCTCGAATGATACTTAAATATAGTGTCATGATTTTTCTGTACCATGGTACTTACCTTTGGCGACTTCCATGATGATTTTTCTTTACGTATCAAGCTGACTGGCTCTAATTACTCGACGCGAATGATTTAGCGCGCACGGTTCTTCTCTCGGCAAGCTAATACGTGCGGATGAAAGTATAACTCGGACTGACTGGTCTACAGGGATGCTGTAAATGAGAATGCAGAGAACAATCAGACTCCGAGTTATTCTAAAACGGAGCTCCATGTGGGGGGGGGGGGGGGGGAATACGAAGGAGAGGGGGAACTCCGTTTAGCTTGACCGTGCGCCAAGAGCAGATGGAATCTACCTACCTACCTATAATAGATTTCGAAATGACGCGGCTATCGTTGCTGGAAGCCTCTGACTGTACTCAATCGTAACCGATTGGTGAGTCAGAGTGTTTTCCTTGTATCGCTGTTACCAGTCCGATTACTGGTCCAATTGCATTGCGTCAGGTGACCAGCAGATCAAAAGCTTTTAACATCTACGTTCAATTCAGCCGGTCAAATTGTTAGCCTCGGCTTTGCGATTACATATCAACGTCAACTGTGATTGCATTAGGTTTATCAGAAATCGCCTGTATACGATGTTTAATCAACATTGCTTAACTCTCTTACAATTAGGTCAGAATTCGTTAACCTAGAACATAAAATCTAGAAAAATAAATTATTTCACGTTTTCCCCAAGTCCAATGAAACCCCGTTCCTCGAAAATTTTCTACGCTATGGCCCAGTCACCTACAACCCCAAGTCTGCAGAGTGAGTGAAGGTTTCAGAGTCAGGTATATGTAACAGCTTAGGAAAAGTTATGAGATGGCGTAGCTGATGGTGTTAACTGGTTGAACCATTTTCTAAACGGTTCACCTCAGCTTTTTATATTTTACGATCGCCGGACTTGGCGAGTGTCCATAAACCGTCCAGACAGTGCAGAAAATCATGAGGTGAGAAAGACGCGATTCCGGCGAATGACGAGCCAAACGACTGGCAACAGACGACAACACCAACGTCCTGCTATACCTATAACTTACGCTCATAAATACTAGTACTCGAGGAATATGACGCTCACCTCTCCCAAGAAAGCTTCATTTTCTCTGGCTGATGATGCTCCGCGAATGGCATCTATACATGCAATTGCGGAGTCTCAATAAGTTATATTGCATATTTGTTACTCGTAAGTAGAATCGCATGACGAAGCGAGCAGAAATAGCTGAAAATTCATGGGAGAAGAATGTGTGTTTTCTGTTAGTCATCTTGAAGCGTGGAGTAAAAGACAGTTCAAAATATCACCAATGTTTATTCAGATTTCAATTAAGCATAGCAAGGACCGGCGTAACTTGACCTGGGTGAATTATATCATATGGAAAATGAAGCATTCAAAGTAAATAAACATATAATTAGCAATGTAAAGGAATTTTCAGGCGCCTTTAAAATCATTCTATTCAGTTTATTAGTTATCACTAACTCACTATAGTCACATAGAAGCTATCATATGACTGTTTCTTCAAAGGAGAGACTCGGCATGATTTGCCCACTTCTTATGCTCCAATTTCAATCTCTTCATTGTCTGCTAAAATTACACTTCCCGTGCTTAAAAGCGTCGCAAGGACAAGCTTAGTAAATTCTAGTTCAGGTGAACTCGTAAATTAGTTAACTTGACTGTGAAATTCTGAGCATGTAATTAGAAACGTAGGAGAGAACTTGCAGCTCAGTGCCGATGCCATGCGGATGGCCGTGAACCAAAACCTTGCTACGGAATTAAGCTGCCACGTGAGTCACCTTTTGCACTTTGGAATACTTTTAAATGGATTGAGAGAATAGTAAATTACCGGCGATCGTTTTGCGAAAATGCAAGGTAATATAATCCCGGGTAGCATTGTCCTGGCGCTCAAGCGTAATTGAGACTTTTTCTAATATATCCAACTGCCGGGGTAAAAGATCAATCAGATTAAAAATGAAGTATGTAATGTGTAAGCCTGCGACGGCGAAAAGTGAACCGGCTCTGGATGCTCAACCAAATTTCAACCTTGTCAGTATCACGAGATCATTACAGTTCTTTGGAATTCATGTCAAACAATCAATTAACCGTCCAAAATCTCCCTCGGCAGTCAGGCATAGATATGTATACAGTATTATATTTAATTAGTAGAGAATTCTACGGTTACAGCAGACTGGCTTAAGCCTTGGGTCACGGGCTTGGTGCAGATCAGTTGTCCTAATGCTTGCGATCAGTCAGAGGTAGATTTACAACGGTGTCAGGATATTCAAGGCATACCTCAATTTTAATTAATTTATTACTACGCGTTAGGACTCCGCAGAAATAGCAGCACTTGTCGGATATGGGATTAATGAAATTGGAAAAAAAATTACCCACATATGATTCTCCGTCTTAATGGCCCAAGCATATAAATTTACAGTTTAATTAGCACTATTATTTTTTTTTTTCGGAGAGCTACAACTTTTTTTCGTTACAATTCCGCTTCGAATGTTGTGTTAAAGATTATTGAAAAAATTTTAAATTACTGGATAAGTACTAAAAACTGGTAACACCAAAAAAAGCGAATAACCATTACTACCTAATGGTACGATAACTTTATTTTTATCATGTAACGTCGGTATTCGCGGCTTGTATGTACGCCTTCGTAGAAACAGCGAATAATATTCAGTACTTGAAAGTTTTCGGCTGGTGCAGGTATGATGTCCTATCGTTGAAATATTCTAGAAGTGATCCCATTATTTCTTCGAAAAATAATTGTCATTTCCTGTCATCTGAGGACCAAAAAAAAAAAATGATATTTCAAGTTGCAACCACTTTACACTTCGGCGCCAAAATGCATACTTTTTTTACATTCTCCTTTGTCACGTAGGCAAACAATTCGTAAGCTGATAAATAATCTACATGCTGTGTATCGTTGCATCTGAATCTAGTAAACGATCCATGAGTTTACCAATTTGTTGAAATAGCGGCGTTAGGATCTCTTCTCTTTCCTAAGTTTATAATTAAAGTGATCCGGGAGCGACCCGGTGAGTGCCTTTGGTATGTAACGTGAAAAATCTATATTTAGCAGAGAAATCTGCGGCTGCAAAGCTTCCTTTGCCTGGTGTGTAAGATATTGGTATCGCTAATATTCTCTGTAACCGATACGCATACACCGTATGTTGTGAAGTTGGAAGAAGTAAAAATACACAAAATTCTCAATATTGGGAGGTGTCGTAGAAACACGTGGCGAAAATTTAGAATTTATTCGGTGGCTTTGCAAAACATCTCATATTTTTCTCAATTCGAAGCAGCTCTACTGTGCCACTTGGCCTCCACAGAGCTTTCAATAAATTATTCGACAGCTCTGGTAATTCTGCACGTCAACATTGAAGTAATGACAGAGCTCGAATATTGCTCCCTCGATAAAGATTTCAGGATTATTGTACGACCTACGCTCAAGTGTACCTCGGAAAAAGCAGGCCACCTGCTGCAATGTGAGAATGGATTCTAATTGTAAAACGATATCCCTCAGACGAGGGTAATTTTCGGTAAGGGTATACTCACTTCTAACATGCATACCCTGTCGGACACACCGTCATCTCATAGATACAACTGTAGATACGTACGTAAGCATGTTTGCGAAAACTGCGCAGATGCTTGCTTAAGAACCTCTTGTCAGGTCTATACCTAAGACAAACTCTTGCTTTCACGGTCCCCGAGGTATTCGCTTTGTGTTATTCGAGATATATTTAAACTTGGATGGTATCCAGATACCGAGTCTCGTCAAACAATCGTGAATGTGTTCTCTCCGTGTTCCTAATCGCGCCTTGAATCAGGCTTGCACCCTAATTTGCCCCCTACATGCACTTTCATATCGCTTCGAATCCATCGGTTGTGTGTATCAAGTCGCTCTCGAGTCGTCACTCGTCGACCAACAATGTTTACGGTATCCAGCCGGGGTAGGACTTAAGGTGGGCTTGGTGCGGTTGAAAAAAATTATGGTAAAAAAATTCTTTGAACAATGCGTCTCTATCTATCGACGGAATTCTCGACTGTAAGTAGTACGTTTTGACTCTCCCAAGTATCACTTCGAACGAGTTCATTCTATCGAGAGACGAGAGAATCGAAACTGCTTCTCATAAGAATATATTGTACGCCTATCTTTCCGAATCAAGCTCAACTAGCGATCCGTTATTTCGGTGCAGCATGTGGACGCCGTATTTGTTGTCCGTAAGAAGTAGCTGTTGTAGTTGGTGAAACTTGAAAAAGTTCATCATCAAAAAAAAAAATATAATATCGTGATCCTCACAGATGATTTGAGAAAGGGGAATTCCACTAGCTCGCCTAACGTCAAGCCGCTGATCCCTTTGAAGCTTTAAAACTTTAAACCTTTAAATCTTTGAGCTTTTAAACCCCTAAGCTATCGCACCTGCGAATCCTGCAGTTTACCTGCTAGAATCTATTTTACCGGGGGCCAGCAGCTCCGCGTCAAATATTCAAACACTTTCTCCCCATATTGTTCACATCACCTTCCATCCCTTCTGCGCGATAGAGGAAAAATATTTTCACGGAACAATGAAATAACGATCGGACGATAAAATGACTCGATCATCTTTACAGCAAAGTTGATCGATTATCCAATTATTATATCTATAAATTCATAGGATTAGGTAGATAAAAAAAGAGAAAGAGAGGAATTAAAATAGCTGAGGTTTGAATTACGCGGTGTTTGATCACTGAAATTTTCCTAGATTCAAGAACAATTTCGTGGTGAGTGATTTTAAAAGATACCATACCATAAGCTAATCTTATCTCTTATAGTATCGGCAAGTTATCGTCAATTTTAGCAATATACGAACAAGTAACCGCACATCCATGCAATTCTCATGACGAGATGGGTAAAGTGATCTCGATAGTTTGCTTCCCCGTTTGCTTCGAACATCAAAGTTTACCGTTATCGACAGAAACCGTATAGTTTCGCGCACATAGACTTGATTTTGTCCGCTTTGAACTTGGAAGTTAGAGACCATTACCTCTACTACAGGCCATTAAGGAGCTTCGAATATATGGCCCTTTGTAAACTCTCCATTCAAGCCCATACATGTATTGAAAGGTTTTCGCTGTACCTTATTAGTTCAACTGGATAACAAACTCCAAGCAAATTCTACCCTTAAATTAAATCGTATTATTTATAGTTTGCCTTGATTTGAGATTTTACGTCGTTCACCGATATCTCCTCACTTATGTAACCTTTGTGCAAAGTCTGCATCCTTGTGACGCGTACAATTGAGGAGGTATTGGGGAAAAAAAAAGTACGACGAATTGTGAAATCTGCCGTTCGATTGTCTACCGTCGATGCCCCAGCTCCTAACCGGATACCATAATGATTGAGTGGTGAAAAGGTGATCTTCGAATGGAATCGAATTGACAAGGGACTGCAGGAGAGCCAGGAATCCAGGATCCGGCGTGGCTGTATATAAATAGCTCGAGATTGCGCGTCGAGCTTTTTCTTATTCACATTATTTCCGACGTATACTGAATCATCGTGAATTTTTTATTTTGGCTCCGAGCACATAAAGAATAATGTCAAAGTAAATATATATTCATTCCGAGGGTATTGCAAATCCGGTGCGTATGACAATAGTACGCATAACCATTACAGTGGAAAGATCCGTGCGACTGTTGAAACTAAAAGACAATGAATGCAACGATAAATTGCCAAGTCTAGGACATAAGCGTCGTTTTTTGTCATTCTCCTTTATGTATTCAAGGCGGTCAGCTAGCCAAAAACTATGTAAAACGGTGCTCGTCCACCGCTTGATAAAGGATTCATGACGTTATTAAGAAAAGTGGAGATAATAGCACACAAAGACTGATTCATAAAGTGTTCAGTGACTCAGATCTTATGAATGCATTATGACAGCACCGGATCTAGGGGGGGGGGGGGGGGGGGCACTGGCCCCAGGCGGCAATTTCATGGGGCGGCAAAAAAGAAGAAAGCGAGTTAGCGGATCGCGAACACATTTGCCCAAGAGAATGATTTACCTGGTAATAGAATATAGGAAAAAATTTGCACATACTTACTTCACACGTATACCTGGAGGTTCTTTCATGAAATTGTTCGGCTTCCATCATTCATGAACGAATAGAGATGAGAAAACGGGTTCTCTTAGGATGAATGTGTTGTTTACATATCAACCCACAACATATATCACCAGAATTTTCGTGTAGGTTGATTTATTATTCAAACAAATCACATTGAAGAGAAATTTTTTGTTAGGATTCATGCTGCTTTTACCAACATATTTAAGAAAAAGATGGAAAATTCTGAACATACAATTAATATCTACCAGTTCATTTCTGAATCGTGATGCGGTAAATGTTCATTTCCGAATGAATCACTTATATCCGTTAAAGATATAATTTACAAATAAAAAATTACAGAAATTGATTTTCAGCGAGCACTCTCATTCTATTCATTCACAATATTACAAATCATTTTTCAACAGATATTCTTGCCATTTTTCACTTTTTTTTTCCATTTGAACGCTTACCACCTGAGTATTTACCGCGGCATCTACCGTGCATGGAATATCGCAGAATATTCAATCAACGATATCTCGTTCCATATACCATGTAGTAAAAATTAAATACCACATGAGGTTTTAAGTGTTTGCCGTTCATAAAACAATCAATCAAGTTCTAATATTTTATCTTAGTTCTACTGCAAGTCATCGACCTTTTTGTTTTCCCAAACGTATTATTACGTGACTTAGTTGCGCAATAAATAATTTGATTCGTTCTTCAACTCCGCACTGTCATTACTTTTCTGAAATACCTGAATCAATTTCCAGTTCTTAAAAAAGAAAATTGAGTTGACAAATTGATTAAGTTAGTGCTAGAGGGTTGCAGCCTTGGATCTTTCCCCCTTGAAAACATCTTACATCCGACGCTGCGTTATGATTAGAAACAAGGGGGACGAGAAAATTGAAGACACTTTTGACTCAAGACACAATTTCTAATATTATAAAGCACCGATATTGCAAAAGAAGCTGCGATCGAAAAATGCGCACATCTATGCGTATCAGAGTTAGGTTACTTAGGTATGTACAGAGCTCACGCGGCATGGATAAGTCGCTGCATATTTTCATTCTGAAAGTGAAATTGGAACCTAATTGGTTGGAAATCGAGAAGCAACGAGTGGCGCATTTAGTCATGCGTAAAATTTAACCCCCGATGGGGGCGGAAGCCGACGAAGGGCGGGCGGGTCGACGCGAGGGGAGGAAAAACGATATTTATATATCGAGGAATTGAACCTGCGAGCGGGTGAATCGAAGGGCGAAGCGGCGGATGAAAACGAATACCTCGTACGCACTGACATACCTCTGTACACTTGGCTGCAGTGATCCTCGACGAGTAATTTATTCGACGAGTCGGTTACGTTGGCAATGGAGAATCAGACCGCAGCGCCACCGCTGATCGGCTGCAAGGACGGTAACCCAGGTCGGTCTCTCCGATTTCATTTCTTTTGTAATATGTTACAGTAGACTAAGAACTATGCGACGCGTATTTTTTTATCTGCCAAACACCTTAAGGGGGTGAAACCATCCTCCAAAGTAAGGCATCTCAAAGGATGATTTGAAAGTTTCTTTTTTCCCCACTGAGAAAATTACATTTTTCATTTCTCGTTGTGAGAAAACTTTTACAGTTGGATTGGTTGAAAAATGTTATGTTCTCTTGGGTGAAACTGCAAAATCACCCCTTAGCAGGCTTTACTTCGGAGGGTGGTTCCACCCTGTTAAAGTGTTTAATGGCACGTAAAAAAAAATACGTGTCCTGGGTTACCATCCTTGTCAGAATCACTGCGGGAAAGTATACTTTCTCTTCTCGTACATGTTCAAGTGCGCAAAAGTGAATTGCGTTGCTGACGCGGCTGCTCTTGGCTGCTGTTTATCAGATCTGAATACCCCATCGACTATGCGATATTCCAACAATAACCAGCAAAACATACATGATACGTTATATAAGTATACGCCGGTGGTAATTTATTTTGAAGTGCGGTAAGAACTGTACACCATGCGTCAGAAAAGTCTTGTAATCTTTGATTTACTCTCCACTTAATTGCATGGTCATAGGCTAGCGCAAGCATTGAACGATAAGGCAAATAATTTCTCTGATTCTGCCATCCCTTCAGAAACAGCAACGTGTCCGTTTCGGGGGAAAGATCGCCCTTCGACGGATCCTGCTGTAGCGCCCAAGGCGGAGCGGAGAGCACGGATAACAGCGACGTGGAGGAAGTGCCCAAATACCGCGTCGTACTTCTCGGTGATTCGGGGGTCGGGAAAACTGCCCTCGTCTCTCAGTTTATGACCAGCGAGTACATGAACACCTATGATGCCAGTCTGGGTACGTTGACTCTGAATTCAAGTAACATAAAAAAATAAAAAAATAAAATAAAATGTCGGTCAGATACTGAAGAAATAATTTTCTCGTGTGAGAGTTCAAAATTACACGAATAATCGACAGCGTCATTTTCTGCATGATAACTGATCGTGAATATATTATTCGGTTGTGAGCAGTGTGGACCTCTGAATGCCGTTTACAAAATTCTAAATTTAAATACAATGTAAAAAAAACTAGGAATGATAAGACTCGTGAGTAATAACACTGGTCTCCAACCAAAATACTGCACAGGTTTTTTATGCTGTTTTTTTTTATAGATTTTAACTCACGGAGACGAGGAAAAATACTCGAAAAGTTCCATCGCGTCAGGTTTTATGTTAAATTTGTTTTTTGTAGTTTCATTTAGAGCGAAACTCCCGTTTAATTCGAAATCTGGTATCCTATTCTTGATTCTAAAAAACCTATACAAAATTGATTTCTTACTTCCATTTAATATCGATTAGAGCGACACGCGAGTATAAATACGAACAGGGAAGCAGAAAATGGAAAGCGCAAGCTCGTTCGGAGGTGTATCACGGAGTAGAAGAAAAGGTTTCATAGGCGAAAAGAATGAACACAAAATATTGAATACATTTGATGAAGAGATTGTTCGTCTAATTTTATAAGAAATATTGTTTAGTTCGTTGTAATAAAATAGTGGTTTTTTCATTACTGTTATACTTTTTTTATCCAAACCCTTTGTATTTTTTCAAGAATACTGTACGTGATGGAGGAAAATGAAAGTTATTTTATGATTCAGTACACTCGAAAACATAATATTTACCAAAAACATCCCATGCAACTGAAAAAAATATTTTTTTTGCAAACCTGTGTATTATTTTGACCGTTCTCTGGACACGCGTATTGTGCCCGACCGCTTAATAATCTCGGCAACGTAGGTATCATACCACTATAAGCGGTTGATAAATTGCATTAACAGTCTGAGGTGAATCACACTCGTGAATTACTGCAAGTTCTCTGACGTGGGACCAACTCTCCACGTATACCTATACAAGCACGTGTATACTCGTACAAGCATTATACATTCAATTTTCATTGCTTCGCGCATTCCGGCCGCGTGTTAAAATGCCTACTTGGAATACACTTGTAGCCTGTACGTACCTGTCTACTTAGTACCTTGATATATACGATAGACATCAGTTATTGTAGGCAAGTATTCGACCTAACATAAGCCCGACGTTTCTGATTGCTGCGATTTATCTAGTTGCTCTATTAATTAAACAGCGGGGGCTTTGAGGTAGCAATGGTGCCAGGATTTAAGAGGCCGCAGTATAGTGCTGTCGGTGTTCCTGATTATACGCGAAGAAGACCAATTTGCTACAGCCTTTGTGCATTACTCGCTTCTGTTATGTCGAAGGAGCGAGACTCGAGTCGCAGGCCGTGAAACAAACATTTGCGAATGAAGCATTAAAGATGCAGGGCTAAATCTTGCAAAGTGATTACAACGCATTACCTATCGGTGGGCGCGAATTAAAGACAAGAGTGTCGATACGCCCGCTTATATTTCTTAAGAACCGCCAAGCTGAACTCCCGCTGACCTTTTCAAAGTTTAACACCAAACCCCCATTATCGCATGCTGCGAAATTCTAACTATATCACCATTAAGGGGAGGTTCTAGTCCAGAGGCCCGAAAATGTGCGTAATTTCATGATTTTTTTTTGAGAGTATATACGTATTTTTTTTAAAAAACTTTTGTGGCATTTATTTGTCTATATTGTAAAAAGTTTACAAAATTTTTTCGAGTAAAAATAATACAAAATGGCAGCTCCAGCCCTCACTGACGACGGTCGTGCGCGGCGGTGGACAGTGTGCGCGGGGCACTCTACAGCCCTGCCAAGTGATCCGAAACGAAAAAACCAAAAAAAATCTTAAAGTAGATGAAATTTGGGGGGCCTTATGAATTTCCGATTTTCAAAAAACCCTTTTTAGCAAAAATGGGGACCCGTTGAAAAAAAAAACACCTTTTTTGCCTCTTTTTATTTGTTTTAACGTTGAAAAAAACAATACTAAACATTTTTTTTTGACAAAAAACGCTTCCTGAATGCCCCCTAAATTGAATAAGCTTTAATTTGAGCCGCCAAACGTCGAAATCGGTGTAGTCGTTGAAGCGGAATCGCGCCCCGTGCGCAAAAAAAAGGTGTTTCGAGAAAAACGCGTTTAAAGTTTGACGAAGAAAGAATCGTATACAATGTTTTTTTTTACACTTACATCTAATCAGCTATTCCCGCACCATACAGGACTCCTTCCTCATCTTCAAAAAGCATGTTTTGCTGAACTTTGGTGCTGATTTTGTCAATTCTGGCCTTTTTTGCCAACACTGATAAATTCGCCTCCGCGTAATAAATAAATAAATTCGCGTTTCTACCTGTTTTTCGGTCGACGCCCTCTCTCGTCTATACGCTATAACTCGTAAAATCAATTAGATAGGGAAATATCCTTTTGCCTACACATTTTTAAGACTTTAAGGATGAAAATAAAGCAACACAAAAAAATAAATTTTTTTGGTCGATTTTGACTGGAACCTCCCCTTAAGGAATTATTTCCCGGATCTCGGTCAATGCTGGGAAGAGTTGATCTGCGGTGGTCGTTGGTGTTTCATTCGTTCGTTTCATTTAGTACTTATACGTATAAGTTCATTTTATAGAATCGATAACTATAATTACTTTATCTGTCCATTCCAATAAAACTTACCATTCAAAAATTGTCACCAGAATATTTCAGACTTTTTTGAAGAAAAAAATATCATCTACGACGATTCTCTGAAATTTCTTGTTTCCGTAAAACGAGTCCCAGACGACAGACGGATAGCTCAGGGATACTAACTATAAATCAGAAGGTTAATAAAGCGCGATATATAATCGCGGAGGAGAAGAACCCGTCAACGGTGACAATATATCTTCCGTTCTGGGTAAATTTACGGTGTGACGCCCATCGTGGTGATACGATTCATGAATTGCTTTCAGATGACGAATTTGGGGAGAAGACGGTCTCCATTCTACTCGACGAAGAGGAATCCGAAATGATATTCATCGATCATCCGAACGTGGAGATGAGCGTGAGTTATCTAGATACGGCATGAATAGTCGCGAATCCCATTCGAATGGGCTATGTCGTTACATGTATGGATGTACAAGGCCTTACGCCGATATGGAGGTGTACACCTACAATACACACCCATATGCCTATGTATATAAGGCCTATTATGGAATACGTTAGAATACGTGCCTACCTAGCACAGCGTCGGATTTATTAACCTTCGGATTACAATTCGACCGAAAATTCATTCCAGACCTGATCCATGCACAAAATAGCGTTTCTGATTTAGGAGCAAAGGATAAGGTGTTCGTTAACGGAACCAACGTGAGATAACATTCAAGTATTGATGAAATGCAGTCTTAGCCTCGCTTTATGTTAGTTGTTCCACGGTAGGGATTAGATCGGTCAACGCGAATTTTGAGTCTAGGTTCTAGATGTCAAATTTTGCTTTCTTTTACGTAATTTATAAACGAAGAAATAGTTCAACTAGATAACGTTTGTTTTTCGTAGAAACCAGAAGGATATTTCGGATTTAAAGAAAAATTACCTACTTTCTCAACCATTTGTTGTAAATAACAATTGAATAAACTTCACTTTTGCATTTAAATCACTTTCATTAAAAAATAATAATTAATAACATTCTAAGAATGTAGAAGAATTGACAAAGAAAGTTTAAAAATGAACTTTTAAAATTCTATTTTCGCATGAACGTTCTCGTATCAAACCTGAACTTAAACTCCCTGCCTGATAACGTTAATAACGGTGAAGTCCATCACACCTTGGTGAAAACATTTTCTTTTCTTTTCCACATAGGCACCATTATTAGCTATGAATCAAAAACTTCAAGACTTATTTATCAACGTAAATAAGACAAAAATAAACTACAATAAAAAAAAATAAATAAATAATAAATTACAAGTAATAAATAAAGGTTTTGGGTATTATTTGACGTATAAAATCGAAATTTATCCATGACAACAGAAATGCAAAGAAAAAAAAAAAAAATCGGCTGACCTGTGTTATTCGGCTCTGTACTACCGGATAATGCGCATTTCTTGGTAAAAGAGGTGCGTAGATTTATAATTCTGTAGCTCCGCAGCAAAGGCCGTTACAATCATAATCTATTACACTTTGTACCGAAAGTTTTACCTTACTTCGGAAAAATTCTCTTACATGCGGTAAATCGTTGATTATTATCTGCTTTTCATGAGGGATTAATTACCTTCGTTAGTGGGGCCACAATTAAGCCCACATTTGCAGGATATCTCATTTCTTGTTCTCTTGAGAGTTGAACGGGATTCGGGTATTGACCAAAGTACGCATAGGTATAATGAAAATTGAAGCGAACGTGCGTCCTAGTAATTTCTTACAGTCCGAGCACGCAACGCCCACGCTTTTGGATACAAATAGAGTTTTGAGGTTGAAAGTATGTCTTGTAAATTAGGCTGGCAGGCCGCGGAGTACAACAATATATATCCGTACGCAAAGGTGCGCAGAGCCCGCAATAAACCAGCGAGAATGTGGAATAGGACAATCTTACGTACATTACAGCTATGAAATATGCAGGGATGCTTATGTGCGGAAAAAGGTTCCTCAAACTGAGCAAAAAATCCTTTTCGTCCCACCTAAGCTTCAAACCTAATTCACACACAATATCCAGACGCCAGCACATTACACTTGATGTCGCTTTTCTTTCTCCGCGTGTAATATAGTGAGATATTACATATATTTGAATATTAAATTGAACGCCAGCCTGGGATATGTAATTGAGTCGAAATCTGGAAAAATAGAAAGAAATGTATGAGAAAAAGAAGAAACGGTAAAAGACAAAGAAAAAAATACCTCGTCATCACCTGAACCGTTTCAGGAGAGTAGGCATCAAAAAAATTCGAAATTTTTCATTTCTTTTTTTTTCTACTCTGATATTACAATCTTTTCTGAACATGTTGGCGTAAGGAAAACTGAAGAATTCGCAAAATTGATTTCCCGGGGACTAGGAAGGCTTTGACGGTTGAAAATGGGGTAAACATTCAATTGACGTTTATGAACAATTGAAAAAACTTATCTCATTTTTCTTATTTTGAAGTCATTTGTCACATTTTTTATAGTGAATATCAATGGTATTTGTAAAAAAACGCACTCGTTTTTCTCAAATCAACGTTTCTCATTAATTTTCCACGACAACTCTAGAACGTAGTGAGATATCGCCGTGTTCTTTTTTTTGAAATACAGCTAATAACTTTCTCTACAAACTGAATCAACGTCTGCGTAAAAAAAAATTCAGTATTGTTGTTATTACAGCAAATGTCATTCACTTTTCGATGTTTCTCAAATTTTAATCGCCTTTTTTTTAATTTCTATTTTTTCAAAAAAATTTGGTACAGTCTGTTGAGAAACATCCCACGAAGAGAATGGCGCTTAAAAATTGCCGTAAACTGTAACCGTTCACTCGGAATCGCGGCAATAAGGGAGCAGCGCACGAGACGCGTGGTCTTATTTATCCGCCCGTATCTCCCTTAAATATTCAAATTCTTCAAACTTTGACCACTGAATTTTATAGCCAAAACTCCAATAAAAATGTCGCAAAAAACTAAATATACGTATGTTGTTTCTGTTCTTCGCAAGTGCCATTTGAATTTTATCCAATGTTAGGCCTATTTTCGCCACCTGTTCTCCTTAAATCCTCTACAGGAATTTACGGACAAGGGGACGTTGTAGGCTAGCTATTCACCAGGAATCGTGGGTGTTAGAGAGTAGAGCGATTCTTTTGTACCACGATTCATCGCGTAGCATTAATCGATCACTCGATGAGAGCGTTGACTTGTAATGTTACCACACTCGCCGGAATTTCGTTCAACTCAATTCACATCTTCGATATTCCATGGAAGAGAAATAGGAAAACTTACATTGATACGTTATTCACGCTCGTGACTTGATGCAATTATACTTACTTATTAAATTATTTATAAAGTCCAGAAATTTCAGAATTACACAATTCGACTTAATGTGGAGCTAATCAGTGTCCCTTTCGTGAAAAAATGTTTTCATGACAAAGTTTGCAGAAATTTCTCGTCTAATCTTTACTGAAAACATCTCAGTTTCCCTAATATTTATATCTCGTTCCTGCGTCTGGTTCTCCGATCAGACCATTCAATTTTTCGTCCGAGAGCCCGAAAGATACGAGAATAGGCAAGTTGATAGAATAATGTATGAAACGAAATTCAACCATCAGTTTCAAATATTGAGTTTCGTTTGCACGTGTATTGTAATGTAAGATGGGTTTTGCGCAGAGACGGGCTGAATTTAGAGCGATGGAATATTAAAGGCGCACGTGAACAGTATTGACATATCAATATTTTCAATTTTCAGGTGGAAAACTCTTTATCGACGTACGAGCCACACGCCTGCATAGTTATTTACTCGATAGTATCACGTGCTAGTTTCGAAGTGGCCGAAGAGATCCTTAACTATCTATGGCGAGAGCATTTCACCCAGGAACGCGCTGTCATCGTTGTTGGAAACAAGGCTGACCTGGCCCGAAGCCGGACAATCACAGCCAACGGTGAGTTGCTTATTCAGTACTAGTCGTGCCTCCACCCGTCCTTGCCGACTGATTTATAGGTGAGTAATCTGAGATTTTTGTCAATAGCGTGATAAATCGGTATAACTTTTATACACTGGAAAGCAGTTGATTTATTCGTAGCCAACTTAACAACCGCCTTAACTCGACTCTGTAGTGTTGACACTTTTTTTTTTTGTTTCTTTTTTTTTGCGTTTTTAATAACGACGAACGTTGTCCGTGCGTTGCTCGCGCTCTTATACGCTGCAGTGGTTGCCTGTATAATCCGGATCGAATTCCGATGCGTTTTTCACAGAGGGTAAGCAGCTTGCTACTTCGAGGGAGTGTAAATTCATAGAAACGTCGAGTGGCATTCAGCACAACGTCGACGAGCTCCTCGTCGGGGTCCTTAAGCAGATCCGACTGCGGGAGTCCCGGGACAAGAAACTGCGTCGTCAGGGCAGCAAGGGAAAAATGCTGGTTAAGCTGCACGCGAGCAAAACAGCCCTCAGCCTGAATCTTGCCCGTGAAATATTAAGCAAGATGTGTATTAATGACACGAAGAGCAAGAGCTGCGAGAACCTCCACGTCTTGTGAAGTATCGCCTAGCTCAACGTAAGCCCAATTAAGTACACCTACCGATTCGTTGAAATCGTTCAAGTTTGAACAGCCGTTAAAAGGTAGGATTTAACATTGTTTCCTAATTTTCGACTTCGGTTATCGCGATGATTGAAAACTGTTATTTCGAGCATCATTATTCTTGGGCGAAGCTGCATGGTTTTATTTACCTTGGAGAATTGTTGTCGTTGCAGAAAGTGTCCACCATGCGTACGACGGAGATTTAAGAATTCCTAAGCAAGTAAATAGTTTGTGCAAAAGCTTTGGATGGATCGGAAAACGGGCAGCTAAATATTCTTCTCCAAAGCTTTTTGCGATTTGTAATTTGGTCGCACCTACCAAGTCACCACGTTGTTAACCGTATTTCCAAACAATTTCAGTCGAATCGTGCGCAGCGAATATCTCCAAAAAAACAAACACAGGATTCATATTGATATTTTGGTAAATCAAATTAAAAAGCACTTTTCGACTACCCAAACATATATTTTACCTGGTTGCCATTGTACGCTTACTTCCGAAGAAACGTCGACTATCGAAAACATTCAGGTCCAAAGACTATAGTTCTTTTTCATTACACGTGAAATTTTGGCATGTACATACATGAGCCATACATTTCGTATATCCTCATCCCAGGCTCTTCCCTCTCACTCTCTCACCCCATCCATGATTTTCCCAATGTTTTATATCCGAACTTTTTGCGGTGGTTTCAATATCACCGAAGCTGTACCACGCAGCTCTCATGCCTACAAATACACCCTCGCGAGACGGTAAGTAGGTATTACGTACTCTGAGCAGTGAGGGGAACTTTTCCCCGCGACAATGCTTGATGCAATAAAATGTAATAAATCGTAACTTCCACACAACTGTAGCGGCGAGTGACGCAAGTGTGTGTACGCACGCTGTATATACGTATAAGCCCCCCCCCCCCCCCCCCGCCGCCTTCCCTCGCCCCCTACCCCTACCAAGTCTTCTTTAATTTGAAGTAAGTATATTGTATTCGTCTTATACCCTTGTACATTAAAGTGATATCCACTCCATCGCACATTCGCTGATTGCTATTTAATTAATTCTTGCTCGTTACTCGACGCCGTTCCACCCCCACTCTTGCCAGGCATCTTTTCGACACTTACACTTGTACCTGCAGACAATCTTCAAATTCTCGTCAATTCAACGCGGCTGAACCGAGGTTCAGGGACTAAAGGCCCTGTTCGAGATTACGTGTAATTTCACTGATTGTAAGCAAAAATTAGTCCGTGATATGACTTGTATGATATAACGATCAGTAACGGGAATAATTGTCATTATACCGGTATCAAATTTACGACATGCAAATATTTTGTCTAAGCTCTTGTACTGTCTTACAACGCAGCTTTGCGTATCGTCATTTAGTTTTTCTATTTCCTTAATAATCTGTCTATTTTTAATTAGGAACTAACAAACTTTCCTCGATTTAAACATCACAATACTGCCTTCTCTCGAAATATAAAAATTAAGTCTCGTGACCTCTTGCGTTGGACGTTGGATGACAAGATATATTTAATCGTTTACGGTCAATCCTCTAAGTGTATAAATATTTATTCATAATATTCATCAACATTACGCAGGTATTTGTAGTGCATCATCCTAAGACAAACGAGTCCGGGTATCATACCTTGCGTCAAGAGTTCATTACAATCATTACAGTTTATTAATCACAACTATTTTATATACCAATAATTAATGATATTTCATTTAAGGAACCAACGATGAAATCGCGTGACGAAATCGTAGATTGTATGCGTATTGAAACGAACGGCAATTTGCCACCTAATCGTAAGTCTGTCTCAATGTTCGACGTTTCGTTTATCGACCAGTGTCATCGGTTACTCGTTTCTGATATATCGATGCCCATGCCATGTACCGACGAAACATACCTCATACATATATAATACCTATATCCATGCATACCTACATGGCTGGTGTAATACTCCGTCGAGTTTATAATGAGTTTCTTGAATCATCAACGGTATTGAAAAATAAGTCTCGCTGCGTGTATAGATACAATGATTCGTGTAAAGTAGACGTCTAAAAGCGCACCGCACACCTTATACACTTGTAACCTATTACTCAAATCATGTGTAAGGTACGCCTTTAAGATTGAATATTAAATGCAATCGTAAATGTAACGGGTGAGATTAAGTTTTAGTAAGTGGTTCGCTTCATTCCCTGGTGAAAATTGTTTTTCTTGAAACCAATTACTTTTCAGAACTTTTTATTACACAACTTCGGTAAATTTTCTGCTTGAAAATATCTTATAAATCCGGAATTTTATTCTGTGTGTATTTCTGAACGAAAAAAATCTCGTTTCAAAACATTTCCGCAACGTTTCGTGCGATTTTCTTTCCAAACGTCAAATTGCTTTTTTCTCTTCAAACCGTTGAATTTTTCCATTACCTGCAAAATCCTCGTTTATCATAACTTGATTACAATTCGCCAATAAGTTTCTAATCCACCAATAATACTATACGTCGATGTTTTAAATGGTAATACTGGCGAAATTACAGAACAACATTTCACTGGGGGTTTTTATCTATGCAAGGAAAGAAAGCTGCTTACCTCCCTTACAGGCTGCGGCGTTAAGCCAATGTAGGGATTTGATTAGGTAAGAATGTATGTAGTAACGATTGAAACTGCGTAGAAAATTCCGAAAATTGAATCGATCTATAATGCTCGTACAATGATCTCGTCTGTCAGCTCTTTGTTATTTTCCAAAGTGCAAAGCCGAAGAGCAACGTCCGTTACGCGGTTTGTCATTTAATTATTTCACTTCATGAAAACGAGACGACAAAATGTTCACGATTCCATGTGGGCAGGGACAAATCGTAAGGCATTCTATCTACCTTTCGCTGCGTAGGTAATAACACGGGCGTATGCAGGTTTATTTTCGTCACTCTGTTAAACGGTTTAATACTGTTACCTGTGATTTCGTTTAATTGTATTCATATTATAGTAAGCGCGTTCATGCGTGTATCTAATAACAGATAAAGTTGGCGCAAAACATACTTACCCATATTCATATACCTATAATTTACATATTACAACTATACGTCATCGCTTTGCCAATCCCGGATTTTTTTTCGTAATTATTATACATGTAATTATTAGCAGCTTATACACCTAATTCAGACCCTCTACACCCCAAATTTTACATACCAATACGTACATCATGTATATTATTTATCATGCATTATTATACATTGTCATGTATATATCAATTACATTGTGTTTACAGCTTCTGTTTCTTTTTTAGAAAGTAAGGTCTATCGATCAGATTTTTCGTACGTTATACCCGAATTTCCAAGCGTAATGTTAGTTTAATATTCATTTTGTATAATGGACATAAATCAAATACAAAACTTGATCATTGTTGTTAAAACAATGCCTACAAGTAGACACGGCCTAAATTATAATACGTGCCATATACATATACGCATAGAATGATTTATAAATCATAATCCAAGCAGCAATTATACTAATGCGAATTATTATACACAGTATTAACGTTTGCAATACGTTAATAAGTACTTGAATAAAGGTTAAGCAGGCCTCTGAAAATACTTTCAACGTAGTTTTATGTTGCATTCAGGTCCTGAACCGCATAAGTGTAATATTGTCTGCATAGTCAATCTAGCTATAGACTATAGATTAAACACGATTTGAAGTCGATTTGAATCAGCTCGAACGAAACGAATGAAACATATTTCGAGCTAGACCGCATGGCTAATCGACAGTTCTATAATTTTAATAAGTTCTATAATCTTCAGCGTAAGTTCATCTATATCAGAATCTGCAGCTATATTACACATTCCTGCGGAATGTTCACATAAAATTCAGGTTTTCTCTACTCATGCGCAATATTATAATTCTATATCCCCCCCCCCCCCCCCCCTCCTCCTCCACTTGCAGATTCGTAACTCTCGAAAATTTCCTAATTATACAAGGAGGTATTATGAAATTTGACGGCGTAATGTGATACATAACTATGAAAAAAAAAAAAAAATGGAATCTGGGATACAAAGTAGAATGGCCGAAATATCGACTTTTCAAAGAACCGAAAGTTATATAATTCCTAGCATAGTCGAATACATACATGTATGCAGAACGTAAGACGTAAGAAATAGTTATACATGTACAATATATGTATATGTTGGAGAAGGGTATTTAAATGGTACCTAAGTGTACGTATAAATCCAAATATTATTATTATTATTATCATAGTCTGTGCAAGGTGCTCTACGTCTTCACTGCCTGTATATAGATATATCTCAAATATTCATTCTCCTCTCCCTCAAATAATACAGTTCGATATTAAATGTGTAATGCAGGATAATATGGTTATCCAGATGCCCATCTATATTACACTGCGCGTGTAATGATCTCGCCTCTAGTAAATTTACATTATATCAAGTGTCCAACGTCATTCATCACATCTATTACGCTAAAAGTTTAATCTATTTTTATACACGCGTTACAAGTTTTACTTATTTACTACACCTGCAAGCATGGTAATTGTTGTAAGCACAAATTTTCTCCCAAACTGAGGTAAAAAGTGCGACGGGTCTCTTATTGTTAGTTAAGTTGAGTACCCACTACAAGAAATTGATATATATATATATATATATATATCATATTACACCTATATGTATATATATACGTAAACTATTGAACATTCGCAATTGAAACTTCAGGTTTCCCGAGATTCTTAATTAAGCCATAATCGTAGGAAGTTTTCTGGGCAGACAATGTGAGGTTTTTTTATATATATAAGGTGATTTCCTTCAAGATGCATGTATGTTATTATAAAAATTCCAATCTCAACTTACATTCCAACAATATTCCGTTCAAAATCTTGCGTACTACCTGTCAAGCATGCGTATTTTAGAGTTCTATGTTCAAAAATGTACCTAACTGATGTGGTTCTGATTGTGAGTCGACTGATTGTAATTCGGCACCATCTGATTATGAGACGCCTCACATCCTTTATACAGGGATAAATATTGACTGCGATGTAACACTGTATATTACACCTAATTCAGAAAATTCACACATCTGTCGTTCGATCAAACTTTCCTCAATCCTTCAATACGGCGGTTAGAGAATTATTTAGAATCTCATACAATAATGTATAGGTATATCATCTTATATTGAACAGCACCTGCATATCTACAATTGACAATCAAAATAATTCCTTAATTAAAGTCTATACACACTATGCATAGAATACGTATAAAAGAAGTCTGTAACAAACTCTAGTTGTTAACGTCAAAATAAAAGCGATATTCTGTGTCATGTAATATACACACTGTGCGATTCCCTACTTCAATAGCGATTACTATCGGGTCATGTGCCCTATATTCGCCCTTTGCATTCATCTCCCTAAAGTATACATTTAAACTTTTAAACAGCTCGATAAAGTTGCAAAGATTTTCGGAAATTTCTTTCATACCTCATGGCGCTGGTAGAGAATTACAGAAAACTGTTGCACCCCCAGACTCTTCAACTTGAAGGCGCCACTCAGGCTGAATTTTTACGGGCAGCAAATAGTCGAGGCGCGCTAGATATTCACCTCAGACTACGCGGATGCTGCATGGATTTCCATGTAACTTTTTGCAATCTCTTTGAAATCGAATAAGAATCAAAGCCTAGACTAAAAATGCTGCCGCAGTATTTTGGTGCCGAGCTTTTCACCAAAGGGAATGACAATAAATTAGAGAAGCGCTACTAAGAGTCCCTGCAAAACGGACTCTAGCGCTACCTGGCGCGCAGTGGTTGCGAATTACCTATTTTCTTGGCATTTCACGGCAGCAAAATACTGCGGCAGCATTTTGCTGTCCGTGAAAATCTGGCCTCACCAAGTTACATACCTAACATACATTAGGCTGAAACTTAGGTTTGTTTTTGGGTAAGGGAAGCTGAAGGATCGTAGAGAAGTTGCTGCATTTTGCTACACCAACTGGATTTCACATTGAAATCGCACAAGACGAGTCGAAAAGTGTAGGCATTGAATAATCGTATTCAAACAAGAATAAAATACCCAAACGTGACCGACTGAACCTATTGACGTAATCACTTACCATCAAACACTGCCAAATTGCTACAATTACGGATGAGCATTTTGCCTACCTTACCAACCGAACTGGCACGAAAAATTGCACGATATAGCAGTTATACAATGATTGTTACTCAATGACGCGGCATAGTGAGAGCACTAGAGCTCTGTAGAGCTCTGTGGCGTCTGTGGTGGCAAGTGGTGGCAACTCGTGGTTCTTCGCAGAGTTGACAAAGTAGTTCGTGATTGTTACAGTATCAGACATGGCGCTCGCTGAAGTTTGCGGAGTAAATTCTTACTTGGATTTTAATTTACCCAGAAATAATGACAATTTTCAAGGGGAAATTGAAGCCTACAGCAAGAATTTCAGCAACAACTTGAATTTGGCTATGCCTCCGTTCGCAAACGTACGTATTATCTTTAATATTTGTCGAGTTTGACAGTTCCTTGTAAAGTGCATCATCATCACCGTTACCCTGTTCATGAATCGGCTGTTCAGTTCCAAATACTGAGTACAGCATATTGAGCTGCCAAAAATTTGTGACATCTGCTGTTGCGTTTCTTTAATTCCCAAAACTTACACACTTCATAACTACTTATTCGGCACATAATTCGTACCATCCATCGATGATTGGCTAACCCTAACCTCTATCTAACCCATTTAAACATTAAACTAATCACCCAATAGCCGGCTGAAAATTTGTCTCGATTCTCGACCGATGAAAATGGAAGAAAATTGAAAATAAATTTCGATCATGGCACAACGACCCTTGGATTTCGTTACAAAGGTGGCGTCGTTCTTGCTGTGGATTCGCGTGCTACTGGTGGCCAATTTATTGGTAAGTTCAGCAGCCGTAATTTTATTTTGTGGCCACGTCTTGTACCAGATACTCTAACAACATTTTTATGAATTGGACAATTACATTCTGATGTAAACTTAAATAAGGGGCGCAACCACTAGCGCATGAGTACGAGATAATAAAGACTATGACGATACACCATTTTGTCATTGCGATCCTAAATTGAAATAATTTTATACCTTGACATCCTTATTACAGCACAGGAGGAAATTTCAATCATTTTATATTCATTGCAGGGTCTCAGAGCATGAAGAAGATCGTTGAGATCAATGACTATCTTTTGGGAACACTAGCTGGTGGTGCTGCTGACTGCGTCTACTGGGATCGTGTCTTGGCAAAGCAATGCCGAATGTATGAGCTTAGAAACAGAGAACGAATCTCTGTTGCTGCTGCAAGCAAACTGATGTCCAACATGGTTTACAATTATAAAGGAATGGGCCTTTCTATGGGTATGTTGCGTTGGTTCATGAATTCATGAAGATGAATTGTCCTACGGACATCATAGTTTAAGATGAGATTTAGGTACTTGAATTAGTTAGAACATTGCACAATGTACAATTCGAATATAAATAATGTAATTTCAATCTCGGATAATACGAAAAACATTCACAATTCAAGCCATCGTTATATTCCCTCTGCTTGAATCCAGAAAAGTAACTGTCGAATTTATAACTCGGAATGCATAAAATTGCAACAAACTTTTATGTTTTTAAGTTTATGTATTGTGACGGGCATTTCCAACGGGTCCCAAATAAATGTCTCACGGCTTGGACTGGATCGGGATCCCGGACGATTACCCGACCAGCTCAAGAAATGCCATGTTACAGCATATTCAAAACAGAGCGATGCATGATTATTTCATACATAGGCACACGACATTATTCCGTTTCATCCGAGGTTCTTCGTATTATCCGAGGATACACCTCGGTTAATGTGGTGTGCTGGGGTGAAATGGGTGTCTCAGATAATCGGAATCTCGGTTAATCGAAAATCAGCTAAGCGAGATTCTAGTGTGTTATGATAGAGAAAATAAGTTTTTATTAATAAAATTGCCAATATTATTGTCACTAACAGGAATGATGATCGCCGGCTGGGATAAAAGAGGGCCTGGCTTATACTATGTTGATTCAGAAGGAACTCGAACAGCCGGTCAAGTGTTTAGTGTTGGTTCTGGCTCTGTATACGCCTTTGGCGTTTTGGATTCCGGTTACCACTGGGACTTGACAGATGAAGAAGCCTATGAATTAGGGAGAAGGTCCATTTACCATGCCACTCACAGGGATGCGTACTCTGGGGGTATAATACGAGGTAAGAGTGGCAGTTGTAATCGAATTCCCCAATTTGTTGTGAATTCCGATAATAATTACAATACAACTTTTGGATTAACCATGATTTTATTTATCACTCGATTGTAAATATATGTTAATTTCAGTTTATCACATGAAATCTACTGGATGGGTTCACATTTCCGACGAGGACTGCAAGGATCTTCATTACAAGTATCAGGAAGACAAAGAGAAGCTGAGAAATGTACGACAGTAATAAAATTTTCATTCAAGTGTATCCTCAAGAATATATTGTATTGCAAACAATCGTCATTTTGTGATTAATTAAAAGTTTTTTCGTATTGCATAAATTATACCTATATCTCAGATCTCTAACATAAAGTATATTCCATTGTAAATATACAGGTTCATTGATTTGTTGCTGAACGTGAGACCCCGATCAGAGAGAGTCGCTGATAAAACAGCTACGGGAGTCGCTTTCTCGTTCGGCAACAAATGAATGACGCTGTATGAACATTTATGTTATGCTTGCACTGTGATTCATATTGCAGTACTCCTCATTCCGATAATCAAAGTGCATATTTCATGAACAAATGATACGGACAATCGAAATAGATGAGTTGAGTCGTTATCGCAATTTGAATGATCAGCAACAGTCAAAGTACATGTGATTATAAATTTAACATATTATTGACACGATACAATGTATCTGTGTTATTGCTGTGTTGACTGTTAAGTTTGGAAAAAAAAATTTACTCGTCTTTCTTTCCACTGAAAAAAAAAAAAAAATTAAAAGACGCAGATTGGCTGATTCGCACATAGTACCGCGAATCGCGTTGATATTGTGAGTGCCCTTGCGTCCGGCCGATCACGACTCGTCCTTTTCCATCGAATACGCGACTTTGCATAAGAACAGAGATCGTCTAACCGCGCTTTTTCCAGAAATATGTATCTCCATAGCTTTTTCGCCGTCTAGCCAAGAGTCGCTTTCGCGTCTCTCGTGCGGTCGTTCGGGTCCACTGAAATATAATTATTACAATTCATTGGTTTTGTCGCAGTGGGACGACATCGTAAATATCAATGAAGTGAAATTTTTATTTTTTTTTATTTTGTAATAAAGTAAAAAATTTCCCGCAGAGCTCTCATTCCTCCTACTATCTGATAACTACACAGGGTTGAAGTCTTGATGCATGAAGGGACACAGACGTGTTTCGGAAGGTCCACGTGGCGTAAATGCGTGATACCCACAACCACATTTACGGGATAACCGACGGCTGACGCGATTGGATGCCAGCGCAACACGCTTCTTTGTCATAAACCCAGCAGCGCCTTCTGCTGCACACCAATTTCAATTGCTGCGTAGTGCTGCATAGACTGCAATCAACTGCGACGGCTGGACATACATAAGTATACTGCATACCAAGCGCCATCGCGAACATATTGCAGCGTTTGAATACTACATAAAAATCTGTATCAACATATGCGACATTAACGATCGCCTACATACTTGCGTTACTCTACTTTGTACTGCTTTGTACCACCGTGCCGTCAATTATGTCTGCCGCCGAAGAATGCTGCGAACTGAAAGGTGGACATCCCCCGGCAGGTAATTATCAAACGCATTTTCACACAATAACTTCACGAAAATCCGCCAAGCCCTGTTTACGGATAATCGAATCGCTTATTCATCCTTGTCATACATATGTGACAGGGCGCTCTATGTTGACGTTAACACTTTCGTAGCGTACTTTCAGAAATCTATACTTGTATGTATGTATGCCCGCGTGCCTTTTGTTACTCCGTGCATGTCAGTGTGAACTGACGTAGCTCTATTTTCCAATTCGTTTCTATACCATCGAAAATATCTTCTAATAGACGTCTTTCATTTATTTACAGTCAAAGCTGGTGGTATGAGAATAACCCAACATAAAACTCCCAGGGAGGACCGAGAAGCTAAGCCGAGCAAAGAATCTGAGGAGGCCAAACTCTCTACTAGGTAATTATCATACGGAACTACTCCAAATCTGTGGAAATTCATTCAAACCCTTTCACTGGCAATGATGCAAATGTTTGTGTCCTCTGCAAAAATTGTCAATTATCTGTGTACTTATAGGAGTGTTTCAAGTATATGAAGAAAATAAGTGGCCGATTTACTAGGCATCTTTAGCACTAGTTATAGTGAGTTTTTTTCTCAGAACCGTGGAGTATTGCTACAAGAAGGTCGCACGTTACGGTTTTACGCTTCATATTTTTTTAAATATTTTTTCTTGTGTTTTGAACATTATGAGGTATAAACAACCTTCCGAAAGATTGGTCCATTTTTGTTTCCTACTTTAGACCTACCGTTCGTAGCACCTTACTCAAAATTTGATCCGTCAGTGAAGTGGTATATGATATTTTCTTCTTCCTTTACTCCGTATCCATTTATTGTAAATCTCAAATTTTTTATTCTAAGATTTTATTACACTGTTGGCAACCTTTCCTTTTCGTTTTTCAGTCCACCAAAAACAATGATGATTAGTGGAGCTCCTGCAAGAGGAAATGCTGATTTTCCACCTGAAGCAGTGCAAAATTTCCACGGGAAGCCAGCTCCAACTCATGATGCTCGTGCAGCTCACGCTCGTCCTAACATAATTCAGCAGCCAAGAAAGTAAAAATATTACTGAGTATAGCATCTTCATACTGATAACTGACGTAGCTGGACTAATGAAAAGCGAAAGAACGAGAGGGAAAAAAATGTGTGAAATTATTGTAATATCGCTATTTTAAAATTGAATGAGAAAACGGCAGAAACAATTGAAATATCTTAATAATTTTTAATGATGTGAAGACGAAACGAAAGATATAAAACAAGTCATAATTTTTGAGAGATATATTTTTTTGAGTGACAAAACTCCTGAATACATAAGATATTCTTCGTTGAAACAACTCAATATTCTGCTTTCATATTTCAAATCCGTACTATTAAAAGAAAATATATATATACAAGGCTTTCGAAAATACGTAAAATGATGTGAGACCTTCTTCCAGACAGATGATAATTTTTAGTGGTGTTTGTGTTCAGTTTACTACTGAAGGCTTTGAGAGTTTATAATGGTGTTAGCTAAAAATTGGACAAGACATTTATTTTTTACGAAAAGGACATGTATGTCTGGCCTACGTGCTTAGATTATATGTATGTATGTATGTTGTATCAGAACCTTGGAGCATTCATGTTCTTCAATTGCACGCTATTGTGTTTCTATTAGGTGTAACATATACTTGATTTACCTCTCAATATATAACGATACTTATGATTCACTCATGTGCTTCAATAATGCAAGTTTGGTTTTACAAGTGTGGATTATTTCTTTTCTTATTTTGGGACCAATACCGAACAGAAAGTCATTATTACGAGTTTATTCCAGCCTTTCGTTGTTTTATCTACTATGCGTTTGATGCGTTTATTATTACTATTGTTTTTTAATAGGTATATGTATTTCCTTACATGGTTCTCATTTCTGGTTATGGATTTACTTGGGCTAATTATTTGCACGTTCGGTTTTATCGAAACACCTGTTTTTATTTTCATTTTAAATACACTGGTATCTAATTATATAAAAATAATTAGAGGTGATGTTAAATACTATGGTGATGATAAACAGATGAGCAATACGAATGTGTATTGATTGTGTGAAAAATGACAAATCATACAAAATATCTTGTAATTTATTTGTAATGATTCTGTCTTAAGAGATGAATAAAATAATTTTCCATACAATTAACTATTTTTCAAATGGACAAGTTAATCATCATTTTAGATAATATAAAATTCTTCTGTTACGGTCTCAGTTGGTAGTACTGAATGGCACTGAGCATCATCGTCATAGCAACCGTTATGTATCTCATAAATACAGTCCACATTGATGTGTCAACGGTTGAATAAAAAATACCTTCCACTCAAATCCCCTTGCTCATGTATAAAAATGTAATTGAAACTTTAGCTTTTATCGTTTATATTTGAAAATTTTTTGTCAAGATATTTGGTGATCTTTCTTATTCAATCTGCCCACCATACGACTCAACAATTGTCAAACATGTCTGGTAAAAGCAGTATGGAAAAGGTATCTGAAATCGACACACATGTCACTAAGCAGTATGACATTATTCGAAGGCTCGGCAAAGGGGTGAGTTCCAAACTTTATATTGTTTCATCATCTTTATAATTGCCCATTTCCACAAATTCCATTCGATTATAGCGATTCAATTTTCTGTGATTCGTCTGGTTCGTTCCATGGTAATGTAACGCTTGAAATTTCAGGCTTACGGAATCGTCTGGAAAGCAGTAGATAAACGGTCCAAAGAGACTGTAGCAGTGAAAAAGATTTTTGATGCATTCCGGAATCAAACAGATGCTCAACGTACCTTTCGTGAAATTATGTTCTTGTTGTCATTTGCTAACCATGAAAATATTATCCAACTCATAGGACTGCACAAGGCAAACAACAACAAGGACATTTACCTTGTCTTCGAATACATGGGTGAGATTTGTTTATCATCGTCAACTCGTATTAGATTCAATTATCAAGTTAATCAAAGAAATTGTTGTGTCACGTGTATCGCTTTATTATTCGCAGAAACTGATTTACACAATGTGATAAAACGGGGCAATATTTTGCAAGACATTCACAAGGTGTTCATAATGTACCAACTTTTCAAGGCAATTAAATACATCCACTCGGGAAACGTGATACACAGAGATCTGAAGGTAATTTGTGCCTGCAGTTTATAGTACTCCAGGCAATCCTTAATTGTCTTGTCAACAATCTATCACTCTTACTTTCCAGCCATCTAACATTCTCCTTAATGCGCAATGTCATTGCAAAATTGCTGACTTTGGGCTGGCTCGATCTGTTACTCAGATATGCGAAGGTGATAGGGAATCGGGAAGCGATCCGACACTCACGGATTATGTCGCCACTCGCTGGTACAGAGCGCCAGAGATCCTTATTGCATCGAAGCGGTAAGAATTTGAATCAGTTATAGCTATGAGATTGTCTTTGGCAGATGTGTATGTATTTAAACTGATTCTATATCGCTAGTACGCTTCAGGTATACAAAAGGCATAGACATGTGGTCTTTGGGATGCATTTTAGGTGAAATGCTACTAGAAAAACCTCTTTTTCCTGGTTCATCTACGATAAATCAGGTAGAAAGGATAATGGGGACTTTGCCACATCCTACAGAAGAAGGTAATAGACATTCGGATGTCGTCGTTATTCAATGTTTCCGTGGTTAAACGGTGGATGAAATTATATTTAGAGAAAAAAAAGTAACTCCTGATGAATATTTATTTTGTTTTTTATTCAGATTTAAACTCCGTTAGCGCAGGATATGGTACAAATTTATTAGAGAAGACGCCCGCGGGTCCACGTCGCTCCATTAGAGACCTTCTGCCAAATGTTTCTGAGAGTGCAATAAATTTAATAAATAAATTGATTGTCTTCAATCCCAATCGCAGATTAACAGCAATTGAGGCATTAGAACATCCGTATGTTGCTGAGTAAGTTTGTGCGTAATTTGTTAAGAACAAAGTGTCAAGACTAGTTTTCAAGATCTTATTTCAAATATTTGCAGTTTCCATACTAAAGGCAATGAGCCAGAAAGGGGATCGAACGTTGTACCTTTGCTCAGAGATGATGTACAGTTATCGGTAGATGATTATAGAAACAAACTTTATGCTATGATGGACGAAAAGCACAAAAAACACAACAACATGTAAGTCTGACGTTTGTTATTCTGTCTTAACGGCAACTGGCAATGCCTGATCAGTTGAAATGTACATATGTACCATTCAACTTTCTTTCAGGTCGAAATCTAGGATCAGGAGGCTGTCAGAACACATTCGGAAGGAGACTAGCAGCGGTGTTGGTCAAGGAGATGGAACCGCGAAAAAAGGTCTTCATTTATCGTATGAGGATCTACGCAAGGACAAAACTCGAGCCGAGGCCTACAAACAGCTACAAAGTGAAAACCGTGGTATGAATGAAACTGGTGACATTTGATTTATCATTTAAATTACTGCGAGTAACTGAAAAATACTTTTACCATTCACAAGTCCAACCTGCTGCAACTAAAAAGCTAAATGGTCCAACGTATATAAATGGAAATGGTCGGAATGGAAAACCACAATTAGTTAATGTGGATGTAATGGCGGGTGACAGAGCTTCGCAGCAAAATGGTATGTAATACTTGAGAGTGATAGGAGATCGTTCAGTTGCAATAGAAAAATTCAAGTTTTATCGTTTATACACAAATGTAAATGACAAAAATCCCACGTAGCACAAGCTGTATTGCACATAATTTCAGGAAGAAATACAACGGCACAATATGCGTACAATCTAATGAATGGTCCATTCAAAAACCTTCCTCCAGGCCAAGCAAAGAGCTGCTTATACCTGAGTCAACAACATAATTTGTCTAAATCTCAACGTTCAATACAATCAGACCAAGTAACTCTCGTAAGTCACCATCTTAATCTTTCCATTTCTTACTGTTTTTTATCTTCATTCTTATAGGAAGATTATATCCTAATTTCACCACTTGCAGATAGAGTACTGAATCTAAGGTATAGTACGAAAATGTCGTCTTATAAAGATGTACCTATTGTGATGAAAACAATTAATTATTAATTTAACCCTTCAGTATTCTATCTGCTTACTCAATTAATTACGATACTGAAAAAGGCAACTTAAGCTTTAAAAAACATTGTACATCGGAGATAGACGCTTCTTTTCATTTTTTCAGCTCTTGTTTGAATAGTGAAGTTATAATACTATTATTACAGGTGACTTGTCGTATGGGATTCATTTAGGTATTGTAATTTTTTTTTTATACAGATCACCGTGCCTGCATGCACGCTGTACAATAAAGCTTGCACCAAATACATTTTTGCAACAATATCATATCATTATGCATTACAAATAGCTTATTACTAGATAAGCAAGTCATCAAGTAATGAAACCTAAAGTCAAACATGGTTACGATATTTTTATACGAGAATTATATTGTTCGGATAGATGGCGTGATAATTATTATAACTAGGTACAATAAAAATGTCATAATAACAATCGCATTTTCATATCCTGAAGCTATGCCAATAGTTGATGAAATTTTTCTTATATTTTCATAGTTTTAATTACTATCTTATTTAATAGAAAAAGAAATCATTGCAAGTCACAACTGTGAACCTCTGTAAATAACTCTCCATGAATTCATTCAATGCATTTTGAATTTTCTTATTTTAATACATTATAATTCATTTATTTGGAGTAAAATTAGGCACATCTGATCAAAAATATTATAGTTTTTAGCGAAAATAAGAATGCTTCTTAAATGTTGGCAATGCATTACATTTATTGATAACGCTGAATCACTTATTGTTTCTGAAAGAGATTGTGTGGTATTTTTCAGTATGGCCCGAGCGGTCGGCTTGGTCTGCAATCGAATCAACAAAAGCTACGACGTAGTACAAAACCACAGCTAGTACACAGAATACCACCAGCAAACAATAATAATCTGCAAACAAAAGTGAATCTACCGAAGCGCATGAATCAAGATAGTCCAATGAATGCCAAATACCTCACAAAAATGCCAAATAATCTCACAAAACACTTTGCAACTTCGCACCATTCTACATCCCAGAATCAAACAATTCAAAATTATTTTAATCAAACTATGCCTGTGCATTTGCAGAGGGAGCGAATTCCCACTGGCCAAATTAAAAACACTACTTATACCAATCGTCCAACTGCAGAATGCATAAGTAATATCAGCAACTACATCCATAATACAAATTCAGTCTCTGGGTCGTTAGATAATCATAATAGAGTAAGAAGCGCAGTGTTGCGTGCTCAAACGGCCAAGAATAATTTGAGGCATAGTGCTACTCAGAAACCAATAGCAACAATTAGAAATTTCAGATCTCTAAATACCTACAATCAAAGTCATGGGACTATCACAGCCTCTGCATATAAAGATTTGAGGAATGGTAATATCCGGTGGTAATTCACAATCAGGAGGATTTTGGAAAGAAGGTTTTTAACATTTATACTAAATTATCTTTCATATCACGTTTTCGTGATACTTTTTTTTTCTCTTCAAAAATGTACCAAACATTGAAACTGGTAAAAAACGTGGAACATGGGTTTTGAAAATACAACAGTAATCAGTATAACCGCAAAAAACTTGAAAAGTAGCGATTTTCGATTGAAAAAAACTCAAGTACAACTAAATCTTGAAAAGTCTAAGTATTGTCGAACTACTGGAGTGACATAATTCTAATGAATTGTATCTCATTTTGTTCCTGGAATAATCCCGAACGAGTCGCGTGAGTTGAATTTTCTCTTCAGTTTTCGGCTGGAAAAAAAAGTACGTAATGAAATACATATCTGTTATACCAGTAACCCTATTGTAAGGCAAGACCCATGTACAGAATTAGTTTACCTATAAAATGAACCATGTATAGTTTTCTAAAATTATGTAATACAGTTTAGGTATTTTATAATTTGTACTACGTGTTATTCTAACAAAGCTGTCGCTTATGCATACATACATTTGGTACATTTTTGAATCAATCTTGACAGCATTCAATTACAGAAATTAACTGTGCCTCGAGATAGCTCGAGGTGCCATTATTACTAAATTTTTTATAGAAACTTAAAATTTTGATAGAAGAATAGATGCTCATATACAGTTAGTGATACTGAAAAGATTTTCTAATCAAATTATATCTTTCCGAGTCCCATTTCAATTAAATTTCGGCTCACAGAAATACTTGAGTAACCTGGACTAAACTCTTAAGAGTGTTAACATGGTATGCAAAAAGTTTACACGAATAGAATTTTTCTCCACTTCTTATGCGGAGTTTTAATTAGAATTTCTACGGATATCATAATTTCATAAACAATTTCGGTTCTGGTCCACGTCAGAGATTTGATTTTGTACAGATTTTTCTCAGTACCGACGTTTTTAAATAACGAATCACCCTTCATAACAATATAACTGATTACATTATGTCATTTGTCTCGCAACCCTCTTATTATTTGATACTTGACACAATTAGCTAATACATTATAAAAAATAGGGTACCTTGTATGCAGAGCATTATTTAAAATCAAGCTCAGAGTCCTCAATTCTTTCACTCCAAGTTCACCAATCCTTCTCATGTGCCATTTACATTTCATATGTGTGTCATGATTCACTTCTTCAGCAAGTGATACAAGTAACGCACAAGCTGATCGTGCCATTGTGCACAAACTAACAAATGTAAAATACGGTTAATGGAATACGCGCAAAGTGTGACTAACAAGAACAGGAAATAAAAATTCGTAATCATTTTCAAAATTCTTACACCGTCTTGCTAAAATTGAGTCCCACTTTCCAGATGAGTCTAGTATGACCACTGTTTCTAAAGTTTGTTATAAATTCAGCCTCAATTTTTGTATCATCCTGCTCTTTAAAACGATGGCTTGTTAAAAAAATGTTGAGTTCAGATTCCATGGTAAATCACGACCGAATCGTGACAGAAACGATCTGGTTTTTGTAAGCAGCATTTTGTAGAAAAGGCTTAAATCATATCCAACACTGGAGAGAGGAAATTGAATTGTAAATGTTTTTTGCAAAAAGCGCTACAGTTTTAATATGAGATCTCAGAATCATAGTTCAAGCCTGCAACATTATTGTAGCACTTTTTGTAAATCAGACCTTTACGTCAGTTTATTTCACGAGGAATACGACTACATACTTTGGACTGCACAGTGTTGTTTCTGTATCCCTTGTATAGCAGAATTATAAAACTATTGTACAAATTACAAATGCATATTTAATATTATGTATATGCCATAATATTTGAATAATGCCTCTGCATCTGTGTGATATAAGGTGTAATTCATGTAGGTATTGTATGATAATGCAGGAGGATTTTAATATAATGAATGAAAGTAAGCATCACATTACATCTCTGTAATTATTTGGGTAGTTGTTCACTTACGTTATTTACACATGTTATACATTTCACAAATATGATACATCAATATACATAGGCAAATATCTCTTATTTTAAATTGCAGAAATTTTCTACTCTGGGTGTAGGACTGATGTTAATTTTTAGATTGTAAAACAGAATGCAGCAGAGGTACATACATGCATTTATACTTATGTGAAAACATTTTATCTATAAAATGTTGAAATATTTTTGAATTCAACGCAGTCTTTTCTTCTTATCTCGATACCACCCACCATAGTTAGCCTGCGGAACACAGGAAGGCTGTCCTTGTAGGGGCCAAAGGGAGTGAAGCTTGTTTTCCCTGCATTCGCCGTCACGGAGTTACTTGATAACTATACAAGGGTTTGCCATTTTCTACGTGTTGCTTTACGCCCTCCCATGATTAGCTAGTGTATACAATGGTCGTGTAGCCGCGTAGGAGGTGGTTCTCTCGTTGGAGTTAACAAGTGTCAGGTCTTACAGGTGAAGGATATCGAACATCAGGGAGCCAAGGATGATGCCTTGCGGTACCCCAAATTTAGCAAATGTACAATTTTTTGAACAATTACGAATGTATTGAATAAATGAAATACACCTTCAATCACCGTTAAAACTACAGCAATAAATTTTTTTTTTTTGCGCGCATTTACCATAAATTTACAAAAATACGGGACTTTTCATAAAACTCTAATCTATGGGACAGTTCCAGTAAACGCGACCCCCAACGATGAGGCGACTCTCACCTAGCCTTGGTCAATGTATTACATATCAGCTAGGTACGTAACATCATACAAATATGTATGGTAGAAGATGATTTTAAAAGTGGAGCCAACTAGCAACGAGCATCGAGTATCGTGGAACGCGTACTAAACATGCATAATGTAAGCTATGGATGCATTGTATGTACTCGTAACAAGTTCACCATCCTAATTTGATAATCACATCGCACATATCACACATACCAACCAACCGCCAGGCAACCTACATATCCTATAGCTGATATAGGAAGTGACAGACGTTTGGCGGCGTTTCACGTGTCGATCTGTCACTCGTCGGCCGTCGTTTCGTATTGACCCGCAGGTCTAAAATAACGGAGTCGCGTGTAAATATCGGGTTTGAAAAAAAAAAAAAAAACAGAATCCAACATTTGAATCATTTGAAGATTGTAAATCCGTTTTACTCCCGTATACCTAATCTATAGGGATAAACTTTTGGCTGGGTAAAATAATGTGAGGGTGCCATTTTGTTGTCTTAAAATAAAACACGATCGATGCTTCTCAATGTTTATTGAAGAAAACAATACTTGAATTAACTGAGAAACAAAGATATCGACGGCACAAACGAAAAAGAAAAGATATAGAAAATGGTGAGCTCAAGTGTTTTACTGGTGTAATGCTCCTTGGAATGCAGCCCGTATTTCCCAACTCTGGTAGAAGTACGCGGCAAAGTAATATGATACCCATAATGTATCGATGATTCATTTTTTATGTTCTTCGAATGGTGCTTTACGCTATTGACTTATATCATCGTCATAGGTTAAATTCCAATAACCTTCATTATCCGTCAGTACCAATCATCCATCTTCTTATACGAACAACATATTATTTTTTAATTCCATTTTACGAATTTTTATTGATTGGCTCAGAACTGAATCTGGCTGTTGATAAATAAATGATGGACTGGGGATGGCAGTTCAGATCTGATTCTAACGTAATATTTTTATATTTTATGTTCACCTCGCCCTAACCTACAATCCGTTACTAATCTATGGACACCTATTATGACATAGAAACTTGGTTCTTTGCACTCTCATTCAGCTTACACTAAGTTTAAGTCGGTAAATATGCTTTTTTTTTTTACCTTTTCCCTGTCACGCAACAATGATCAATTGCTTTCACGAATTGTCATTCGAGCAAACTGAGCTTGCGAGTCTGCAACCAGTAGTAGTCTGTTTCTTCGTACTATTTCACAGAACATTATTGTAGTAGGATAATAACTACAAGAGTTATTAAGCTAAGGGATTGTTTTCAAGGCTGCTAATTCATGTTCAAACCTCAGTGGCTTGTAAACAACGGCGTATTGTTATGACAGCCGAAATGTTGTATGCAAAACTATACAGTTTGTTTTCGAGATAGCTGTATGTTTTACCAAATTTGGAAGTATACAAAGACAAGTATTATTTTCTTATGATTCGATTTTGATTTTAAGTGTGCAATCCAAAATTTAATAGTCACTTGCTGTTAATAACTTTTTTAGAAATTAGTAAGAACCCCTTGCAATCTGGCATTTCCTTTCGATGCATTCATGCTACAGTGCCCAAGTAGTTGAGTGGTGAAATGCTCATGTAAGAGTTTGGTGCAAGTTTTCCTCATCATTTAAAAATATCTTGTCTTGGAACATCAAATTTTTTCTGTTCATATAACCGATAATATGTGATCTTAGAATTAGTTTAGAAAAACTATGAAGAACCCTGTCGGAGTTGGAGTACTGGAAAACTAAGAATTTCTAATAACTTTTTTTTAAATCTCATCCAATGTCCAGAAGGAATTGGATATATTACTATTTTTGATTATGAAGTCATCATATTGTAGACACAAAATAACAGTCATCAACCACCTTTCTATGAATCTCCAACTGTCACTAACTTTTCATCCATTTTAGAGTGCTGGGATGTATTCATCGTAAACTTGATAAGCATGCGTATTATCCAGGTAGATGATTCTGTGAACAGTTATATAGAATTTTTGTTTTGGTTGCAGTAGAGTCCATGAGTAATGCTTAAATAGAGACATAAATAGAGTAGATTCCATGTAGAATAACAGCACGTTTGATTTGACTGGCTGACCTTGCATGGTGCTACTTGGCATCGGTAGGTATCTCTGTTTTTTTCGCAGCCAATGACACCAACCATGACTGGCGTTGAGGAGCAAGAAAAACTATTGGAGGATGCCGTCGGTGTTGTTAAGGTTCAGGCCTTTCAGATGAAGCACTGCCTAGATAAATCCAGGCTCATGGATGCACTAAAACATGCTTCGACCATGCTGGGAGAGCTCCGCACCTCGCTGCTGAGTCCCAAGAGTTACTATGAACTGTGTATCCTTTTTATACCATGCCGCATACATTTTCACATTAACTTCTATTTCCTAAAGATGCCTTCAAATATTCTAAATAAATTTCAACTATGCGTTACATCTACCTTTGTTCATTTGGAACAAATATTAACTGTCCAAAGTTCCTTGTGTTTTTCCTGATGCCGCACGTCAACAGACATGGCGATAACTGACGAGCTTCGACATCTGGAACTTTACTTACTAGATGAGTTTCAGAAAGGGAGAAAAGTTGCAGATCTCTATGAGCTTGTTCAATATGCTGGAAATATTGTACCTAGATTGTGAGTGGAGAGAAATTTTGAGGTCAAATTGAAAATTTGAAAGTTAAGCATGCAATAGAATATTTGGCTTAGTTTGGTAACTGATAGTTTGCTCTTACAGGTATCTACTCATAACGGTCGGTCTAGTTTATATTAAGACAAATCCCTGCTTGAAGAGAGATCTACTGCGTGATTTAGTAGAAATGTGCCGTGGAGTTCAGCATCCATTGAGAGGGTTGTTTTTAAGAAATTATTTACTACAATGCACACGAAACGTGTTGCCTGACGTAGCTGAGGGAGTTGAACAAGAGGGCACGGTGAGTACGCGAGAGCGTTTCCCGGGAATGTTGCTGTTGCAGGTAGTGTGTTGTTTGTTAAGAGTCATTATCTTCAAAGCTACCATTCTATTCATACTTTTGAAGCTTTCAAACTGAGCTATAATCGCTAAAACCTGCTTCAGCTGCTTTGTCATATCTAACCCGTTTATCGCTCCTTGTACCATGAATTTCTCACATGTTCATATCATTATTCATGTTGTATCAGGTACGAGACAGTATTGACTTTGTGTTGATGAACTTTGCTGAAATGAATAAGCTGTGGGTCAGAATGCAGCATCAGGGTCACAGCAGAGACAGGGAAAGAAGAGAAAGGGAACGCGAAGAGCTACGGATCCTGGTCGGAACAAATTTAGTCAGACTCAGCCAGTTAGAGACGGTTACCCTTGACAAATACAAGAAGGTTTTCATATATTTTGCATCTATCCATTCTCAATCTGTTTTGTATTTCATAACAGAATTTTTCTTACACTCTTTTCTTAAACTCATCATTAATTTTCTTACAGCTGGTTTTACCAGGGATATTAGAACAGGTTGTTAGCTGCAGGGATGCAATCGCGCAGGAATACCTCATGGAATGCATAATTCAGGTGAATGAGATAGAAAATTAATTCCGAATTCTCAAATGTCGCCGTTTGAATATGCTGTGATCCTTGTAAACATAAAAATTAATTCGTCCAATCTTTGAATTACTTGGAAATGATCAGAATCGAATTGTTTGTGAAATTAAAAAAAAAAAGTGTGCGCAAATGAGTCCAGTTTTTTTATATTTCCCATCGAGAATCTCTTTTTCTACAAAATAATGGAATTGATTCTCCTTTTATTCCAGGTGTTTCCTGATGAATTTCACTTACAAACGCTGAATGCGTTTCTGAAATCATGTGCCGAGCTGCAAAATGGTGTAAATGTAAAGAACATCATTATTTCATTGATTGACAGACTGGCCGCTTTCAGTCAGCGATCAGATGGAGTCGGTGGACCAGGAAGCCCAAGTCAACTTCAAGGAATTCCAACGGATGTGAAATTGTTCGATGTATTTAGTGACCAAGTGGCGACGATCATTCAGGTAATAACCAAAATAAATCGTAACTTCTTACAATGTCAAACTGAACCAAAAGTCTTGAAATTTTTTACTACTTGCCAACATAAACATCATCAATGGCATATATGAAATAAATGTAGGTTTTATTTGAGATGTGAAAGAAAGTGGAATTTTGTAACGTATATACTTGATGAAGAAGAGAACTGTTATATTTTAATTTGTGATATAATTCTAATTGGTAAATGCAATTTATGGAATTGGTAAGATTGAAATGATTCCCCGATTTTTTGAACCTATAAAATTCTCAAGTCGTTCTGTGATGACCAGATACTACATGTACTCGTTACTGAAAAGTACCATGATTTTATATCCTAAACAATACTTACTCATCTAGTTTAAGTCTGAGAACGATGAAAAATTTGTGCATTGAACTCTGTTTACTCATACCTTCAGAAATTGTGGAGATACAGCACTGAAAGCTCAAAGAAATCATAGTGAGACCACCGCATGTGTGAGGTTCTCACTAGCGATCATTGCCAGTTAACCGAGGCTTGCGCACATAGTCTAAATGTGTATTGGTTCAATTATAGTTTGATTGAGTGGGTAAACGGTGGAAAGCAAAAAAAAAAAATTCTATTATTGAATCTTGGTGAGCGGTCAATTATATATAAACGTATTTTTTGTTAACGTTTCGGCCCGGATATGGGCCCTCCTCAGAACGATTTATTTATTTAACTGTCAAGAACAAAATAAATTTTTTATAAGAAAAGTACAATCAGACATTAAATACTGTAGATGTAATACTCTTAAGGCTGTTATATATTATGGGTTTCAATCTCATCTCCAACTTTGAAGCAAAAATAACGAGTTTTCCAACCGACTCAAGAAACCAAGTAAGATTAGATTTCACTAACAGAGTTCTTAATTTCCCAAAGTACCCCAGAAATAACAACAATAATTTAGTCACAGACAAAAAAATTCGTGATACCATGTTATTTAAAAAAAACAACCCGAACATCATGTTTTTAAAAGCGGATAAAGGCAATACGTCAGTAGCCATGCATAGAGACACTTACAATAACAAAATGCGACAACAGCTTTCGGACACTAACACCTACAGAATTGCTAGATACGACCTTTGCAACTCCCTACAAACTAGGGTGAACAAACTCACTTTCAATTGGTTCAATTCCAAATTAATAAACAAAAACATACACAGAAGCATCTCTACCTACAATAGTGTCCCCCCACGCGCATATGGGCTACCTAAAATCCATAAAGAAGAAGTCCCATTACGAATTATAGTCTCTTTTGTCAATAGCCCGACTTACGCCTTATCCAAGTTAATCAATTCATGGCTCACCACAAATATCCCCCCCACCTCCAGAGTCAAAGATAGCTTTACTTTAGTTGAAACAATAAAAAAATTGATTATTCCAGACAACTACATTCTAATATCGCTAGATGTAATATCTCTTTTCACCAATGTTCCGACAGACCTTGCTATGCACACAGTAAAAAACCGTTGGGCCTCTCTAGATAAAAAGATCCCAATTCCACTTAGTGAACTAGTTAAAGCGTTAAACATTTGTTTCGATTCGGCAATCTTTAAATTTAACAATGACACATATGCACAACAATTCGGGTTGCCCATGGGATCCCCTCTCTCTCCAATTCTGTCAGATCTTGTAATGGAAGACCTAGAAAGGTCATGCATCAGCAATCTAGATTTTGATTTACCTTTCTACTTCCGATATGTCGATGATATTCCAACTGCAGTCCCTAAAGAAAAAATAGATTACACACTGAATATTTTCAACCAATATCATCCACGACTACAATTCACCATTGAAATAGAAGATAATAACGCCATCAATTTCCTAGATTTATTGCTGATACACAACAACACTAAAATCAAAACAGATTGGTTCCACAAAAAAACCTGGTCTCAAAGATATTTGAATTTTAATTCCCACCACCCGATGTCCTACAAAATAGGCACCATCTTTAATCTTGTTGACCGAGCCATCAAACTTTGAAGTACAGAATTCCATGAAAAAAATCTGTCACTCATATATAATATATTAAGATGGAATGATTATCCTCACGGCCTATTACACAAACATATAAGTAAGAGACGCTCCCATATCAACAACTTACTTGACAATAATATTGACTCTGCTCCCGCAGGCGACAACAATAGACCTGCC